>NC_044070.1:23568821-23648821 GCF_902167405.1 Gadus morhua | reverse complement strand
GTAAAATAAAGACGTGTCATTATTTCACAGAATATTAATTAAAATGTTTGTCGATTTGACTGTAAATGTTCTACCGATTAATACATGTGCGAAATCAACACCGTTGTTGCCATACGAAAGAAAATAGGGCTACCTATAAAATGCAGGCCTACATTTTAATTCCCACAGAATTCCTACATAGAATTTGCCGACAGCATTTGCCATCGCCGTGTTATTTTTATTTATTTTTTGCAGTCCTTCGACAATGTGAAATGTGATAGCCCAGAAGATGACCTGCGACACGAGCACAGACACACCGCCAAAAAAGAACGGACAACACGTGCAAAACCCGCAGCCGCTTAACGTTGCCTCATCATAGGAGCAGCATCCTGACCATTGTCATTCGTATCCATACATTATAACAGTGTTATTAAATGATCAACAGAGTGACGATATGATAATGTAGGCCTATCCTACAGACACGGTTAATACGACAACACTCGGGTAGCGGGGGTTGGCGATCTAGTCAGCGGAATTCGTGCTTCATCATCACACACACAAGCAGGTGCGACGACGTGGTTTGACGTCTGGTTTCTCGAACCCTGCCTGACGATGAATGACGAACACACGGACATGCACACCCACCTGCACGCCAATGAAATCAGGGGCCTATGATCATGATAATCAAACCCCAAAAAAATAAAGATGGAGACTGGTGGCCCTGGTATCTCCCGATAATAACATTTTAACTAGGCGCGTATTAAACGTGCGGGGGGGGGGGGGGGGCACGGGGCGCGTGGCCGCGATGGCGGCATCATGTATCTTACCGTTTCTCGTAACCGGTGGTGGAGTTGTGCACGTCGGTCTCCTCAGTGTACATCCAGGAGCGTGTGCATGTTTATAAAGTGTGTGTTGTGTGTGTCTCCGAGCGGCGCTATGCTCAGGGTCGACAGCTAAAAGGGGCGTGTGCAAAGCTCACTTCCTCGTCTGACAGCGCAGGGGTTGAAGTTAAGCACGCGTCATAATCTCTCTGGGACCTTTTTTTATTTATTTTCTCACGGGTCTATTCTGGTTTTTTGCAGCGTCTCGATAAAACCCGTCAAACCTAGCGTGGTCCTTATAATATTGTGCAATGCTTTTTATGATTTTATTATTCACGATATCCCCTGGTCGGTTTAAGATGGACCTGTGTGTGTATAGGAATAAATAACATATCCATTATAGGCTGCTCAGGCTGTACCTGTGATGGCTCCGTGAACAAGTGCACGTGTGTTGCTGCTGCGACGCGGAGGTTGGCAGCATAGGTGGCGCCTGCGCGTGCGTGTGTCCACGCGCATTCATGTGTGTGTGTGTTTGTATGTTTGGGCGCGCGCGGCCGTGTGTCTGTGTGTCTGTCTGTGTATGCGTGATTATGTGTGTGTGCGTGCGTGCGTGCGTGCGTGTGTGCATGCGTGTGTGTGTGTGTGTGTGTGTGTGTGTGTGTGTGTGTGTGTGTGTGTGTGTGTGCGTGCGTGTGTGTGTGTGTGTGTGTGTGTGTGTGTGTGTGTGTGTGTGTGTGTGTGTGTGTGTGTGTGTGTGTGTGTGTGTGCGTGTGCTATAGAGACTAGGGATGGAAAGCCTTGCAGAAGAGTAGTGAGACAGCACCCCTCGGAGCTCAGGAGGACCACGGGAGATATATCCGTGGACTGAACTTGGCCAATATCATCCCACTGCAGACGCAAATGGGCGTTCTCGTGTGGTGGGGGTTCCCGTTTAAGCAGACTGGAACCCCCCCTTCTTATTCTTCGTCGCCTTTCTCGCTGAACTGTATTAAAATGTCAAAGTGTACTACTCCGAAACCATGTAAATGGTGTTGTAAATAAACTTCCAAAGCTTTTCAAATCTTATTTGGAAAATAACTTCACATGGTGTGTCTTTTTACAATTTATTCGTTACCAGCATTCGTAGTGTTGATCAGCAGTGAAATAGTCCGCTATAAGACGTTGACGTCGCTTATTAACCGAAGACGCTGGGGTTGACAAGTTACCGGACTACCCATGCAAGTGAACGGAGCGTTCCACGGCATTGAGAAGACCCGTGTAATAAAGGCCTATAAAATGTCTGTTTATGGCATAGATTTCTCCTCAAATTAGAAGGCCAATAAAGCAATGATAACAAAAACAAAAAAAACACAAACGATCGATCAAAGGCCCGACCCGACAATCAAAACCCTCCTTGTTTCACATGAATTGGCTAAACAAATGACCACTGACTGTAGCATATTTAAACAGAGGGTCTGAGGTTCTCCCCCCCCCCCCCCCCATATTTTTTTGGGAATTTAATAGATTTGATTTCCTGTATTCTGGTGCATTTTGGGGATGGCCACTACCTATTTACTTGCTTTTCATTCAGATTCATAGCCTACATCCTGACTTGCAGGGCCTGGACAAGCTTACACTGCCTATACAGACCTACTTCATGGCCATTCCACCAGCCATTGCTCTATGACCCATTGTTGTTATTCTGATATTGAGACAAATCATGATCACTGTCCTATAGCGTCCATTTTTTGTGAGTCTCAATGTCTACTTCAAATGCAGTTAGAAATAAGGGACAGTTGCTTCATTTTGTTTATATTCTACAGGCCGAAAGACTAAATTAATATGAAACTTACTTGCTCCTTTTAAGTATAACATTGCTTGGGGAGTCCAATTCCTCCACGGAAAAGGGTGGAAAGTGCTTACAACTCTCTGCTAGTTACCGATCTATGACACTGTTGTTTTTTAATGGTCGTCATGAAAAAAACGTAAGGGGTAACACTGTTGTTTTTTATTGGTCGTCATTAAAAAAAATCACAAAGGGTAACACTGTCGTTTTAATCAAATGAAACATAAGGGGGAACACTGTCGTTTTTTATCGGTCTACATGAAAAAAACATAAGGGGTAACACTGTTGTTTTTGATTGGTCGTCATGAAAAAAAATACAAGGGGCAACACTGTCGTTTTTTATTGGTCGTCATGAAAAAAAACATAAGGGGTAACACTGTTGTTTTTTATTGGTCGTCATGAAAAACACATAAGGGGTAACACTGTTGTTTTTTATTGGTCGTCATGAAAAAAAATACAAGGGGCAACACTGTCGTTTTTTATTGGTCGTCATGAAAAAAAACATAAGGGGTAACACTGTTGTTTTTTATTGGTCGTCATGAAAAACACATAAGGGGTAACACTGTTGTTTTTTATTGGTCATCATGAAAAAAAAACATCAAGGGTAACACTGTTGTCTTTGTCAAATAAAATATAAGGGGTAACAGTGTCGTATTGTATTGGGCGTCATGAAAAAAAACATAAAGGAAATAATAGAAGCACACACATACATTTTAATGTCATGTATATCCTCTTTATTGATGATTGATTATTGTGTATTGTCATCGCCTCAGTGGTTTAGTGGAGTGCACTCTGCCTAACCCACTGGTGACTGTGGCTCAAATTCTGTGGAAAACACAATATCTTTAATTTTAAACGTAATGCTATCAAGTCTATTGCACTGTCATATATAACCTCGGACTATATTGCATTAAAACTCTCAGTGGCAAGTGGAGAGAGCTGTGAGCTAACCCCCTGGAGAACGGGTTCAAGTCCGGTTGATGTCCTCTGTTGGAAGTCTCTTATTTCTATTTCATTCGAATTATAAAGTCAAGTATAACCATTCTGATGACTGTATTCGGTGTCTTGATGGTGCATTGATAAGTTCGGAGGTTAACACTCTAAACAGCTCAGTTTCGGATCCCTGCAAAAACATAGACAGGGATACCACTGTCGTTTTTTATTGGTCAACATGGGAAAAACATGAGGGGTAACCCTGTCGTTTTTATCAAATTAAACATGAGGGGTAACACTGTCGTTTTTATCAAATGAAACATAAGGGGTAACACTGTCCTTTTTTATTAGTCGTCATGAAAAAAACATAAGGGGTAACACTGTCGATATTTATCCATTAAAAAATAAGGGGTAACATTGTCGTTTTTATCAAATGAAACATGAGGGGTGACACTGTCTTTTTTCTTTGGTCGTCATGAAAGAAACCATAAGGGGTAACACTGTTGTTTTTTATTGGTCGTCATGAAAACAAACATAAGGGGGAACACTGTTGTATTTTTTATTGGTCGTCATGAAAAAAAACATAAGGGGTAACACTGTTGTCTTTGTCAAATAAAATATAACAGGGAAAAACTGTCGTAATTTATTGGTTGTCATGAAAAAAAACATATTTGAAAAAAAAAAAAAGTGTCCTTGTCAAAAAAAATATAAGGGGTAACAATGTTGTTTTTCATCAGTCATCATGGGAAAAAAACATAAGGGGTAACACTGTCGTTTTTATCAAATGAAACGTAAAGGGTAAAACTGTCGTTTTTTATCTGTCGTCATGAAAAGCCCATAAGGGGTAACACTGTCGAAATGTATCAAATAAAACATAGGGGGTAACACTGTCGTTTTGACCAAATGAAACATGAGGGGTGACACGGTCGTTTCTCTTTGGTCGTCATAAAAAAAAACACAAGGGGTAACACTGTGGGTTTTTTTTGGTCGTCATGAAAAAAACGTAAGGGGTAACACTGTTGTTTTTTATTGGTCGTCATGAAAAAGACGTAAGGGGTAACACTGTGTTTTTTTATTGGTCGTCATGAAAAAAAACATAAGGGGTAACACTGTTGTTTTTTATTGGTCGTCATGAAAAACAACACAAGGGGTAACACTGTTGTCTTTGTCAAATAATCTATAAAGGGTAACACTGTTGTTTTTTATTGGTAGTCATGAAAAAAAACATAAGGGTTAACACTGTTGTCTTTGTCAAATAAAATTTAAGGGGCAACACTGTCGTTTTTTATTGGTCGTCATGAAAAAAAACATGTTTGAAAAAAAAAAAAAAAGTATCCTTGTCAAATAAAATATAAGGGGTAACACTGTGGTTTTTTATTGGTCGTCATAAAAAAAAACATAAGAGGTAACACTGTTGTCTTTGTCAAATAAAACACAAGGGGTAACACTGTTGTTTTTTATTGGTCGTCATGAAAAAAACGTAAGGGGTAACACTGTCGTTTTTTATTGGTCGGCATGAAAAAAAACATAAGGGGTAACACTGTGGTTTTTTATTGGTCGTCATGAAAAAATACATAAGGGGTAACACTGTTGTCTTTGTCAAATAAAATATAAGGGTTAACACTGTCGTATTTTATTGGTCGTCATGAAAAAAAAACATAAGGGGTAACACTTGTTTTTTATTGGTCGTCATAAAAAAAACACAAGGGGTAACACTGTTGTTTTTTATTGGTAGTCATGAAAAAAAACATAAGGGGGAACACTGTTGTATTTTTTATTGGTCGTCATGAAAAAAAACATAAGGGGTAACACTGTTGTCTTTGTCAAATAAAATATAACAGGGAAAAACTGTCGTAATTTATTGGTCGTCATGAAAAAAAACATATTTGAAAAAAAAAAAAAGTGTCCTTGTCAAAAAAAATATAAGGGGTAACAATGTTGTTTTTCATCAGTCATCATGGGAAAAAAACATAAGGGGTAACACTGTCGTTTTTATCAAATGAAACGTAAAGGGTAAAACTGTTGTTTTTTATCTGTCGTCATGAAAAGCCCATAAGGGGTAACACTGTCGAAATGTATCAAATAAAACATAGGGGGTAACACTGTCGTTTTGACCAAATGAAACATGAGGGGTGACACGGTCGTTTCCCTTTGGTCGTCATGAAAAAAAACACAAGGGGTAACACTGTGGGTTTTTTTTGGTCGTCATGAAAAAAACGTAAGGGGTAACACTGTTGTTTTTTATTGGTTGTCATGAAGAAGACGTAAGGGGTAACACTGTTTTTTTATTGGTCGTCATGAAAAAAAACATAAGGGGTAACACTGTTGTTTTTTATTGGTCGTCATGAAAAACAACACAAGGGGTAACACTGTTGTCTTTGTCAAATAATATATAAAGGGTAACACTGTTGTTTTTTATTGGTAGTCATGAAAAAAAACATAAGGGGTAACACTGTTGTTTTTTATTGGTCTTCATGAAAAAAAACACAAGGGGAAACACTGTTGTTTTTTATTGGTAGTCATGAAAAAAAAAATAAGGGTTAACACTGTTGTCTTTGTCAAATAAAATTTAAGGGGCAACACTGTCGTTTTTTTTTGGTCGTCATGAAAAAAAACATATTTGAAAAAAAAAAAAAAAGTATCCTTGTCAAATAAAATATAAGGGGTAACACTGTGGTTTTTTATTGGTCGTCATGCAAAAAACGTAAGGGGTAACACTGTTGTTTTTTATTGGTCGTCATGAAAAAAAACACAAGGGGTAACACTGTGGTTTTTAATTGGTTGTCATGAAAAAAACCATAAGGGGTATCACTGTTGTTTTTTATTGGTCGTCATGAAAAAAAACATAAGGGGTAACACTTTTGTCTTTGTCAAATAAAATATAAGGGTTAACACTGTCGTATTTTATTGGTCGTCATGAAAAAAAAACATAAGGGGTAACACTTGTTTTTTATTGGTCGTCATAAAAAAAACACAAGGGGTAACACTGTTGTTTTTTATTGGTAGTCATGAAAAAAAACACAAGGGGTAACACTGTTGTCTTTGTCAAAAAAAACATAAGGGGTAACACTGTGGTTTTCTATTGGTCGTCATGAAAAAATACATAAGGGGTAACACTGTTGTCTTTGTCAAATAAAATATAAGGGGTAACACTGTTGTTTTTTATTGGTCATCATGAAAAAAACGTAAGGGGTATCACTGTTGTTTTTTATTGGTAGTCATGAAAAAAAACATAAGGGTTAACACTGTTGTCTTTGTCAAATAAAATTTAAGGGGCAACACTGTCGTTTTTTATTGGTCGTCATGAAAAAAAACATATGTGGAAAAAAAAAAAAAGTATCCTTGTCAAATAAAATATAAGGGGTAACACTGTGGTTTTTTATTGGTCGTCATGAAAAAAAACATAAGAGGTAACACTGTTGTCTTTGTCAAATAAAACACAAGGGGTAACACTGTTGTTTTTTATTGGTCGTCATGAAAAAGACGTAAGGGGTAACACTGTGTTTTTTTATTGGTCGGCATGAAAAAAAACATAAGGGGTAACACTGTTGTTTTTTATTGGTCGTCATGAAAAAAAACATAAGGGGTAACACTGCTGTTTTTTATTGGTCTTCATGAAAAAAAACACTAGGGGTAACACTGTTGTTTTTTATTGGTAGTCATGAAAAAAAACACAAGGGGTAACACTGTTGTCTTTGTCAAATAAAACACAAGGGGTAACACTGTTGTTTTTTATTGGTCGTCATGAAAAAAACGTTAGGGGTAACACTGTGGTTTTCTATTGGTCGTCATGAAAAAATACATAAGGGGTAACACTGTTGTTTTTTATTGGTAGTCATGAAAAAAAACATAAGAGGTAACACTGTTGTCTTTGTCAAATAAAACACAAGGGGTAACACTGTCGTTTTTTATTGGTCGTCATGAAAAAAAAACATAAGGGGTAACACTTGTTTTTTATTGGTCGTCATAAAAAAAACACAACTGTTGTTTTTTATTGGTCGTCATGAAAAAAAGCATAAGAGGTAACACTGTTGTCTTTGTCAAATAAAACACAAGGGGTAACACTGTTGTTTTTTATTAGTCGTCATGAAAAATACGTCAGGGGTAACACTGTCGTTTTTTATTGGTCGGCATGAAAAAAAACATAAGGGGTAACACTGTGTTTTTTTATTGGTCGTCATGAAAAAATACCATAAGGGGTATCACTGTTGTTTTTTATTGGTCGTCATGAAAAAAAACATAAGGGGTAACACTTTTGTCTTTGTCAAATAAAATATAAGGGTTAACACTGTCGTATTTTATTGGTCGTCATGAAAAAAAAACATAAGGGGTAACACTTGTTTTTTATTGGTCGTCATAAAAAAAACACAAGGGGTAACACTGTTGTTTTTTATTGGTAGTCATGAAAAAAAACACAAGGGGTAACACTGTTGTCTTTGTCAAAAAAAACATAAGGGGTAACACTGTTGTTTTCTATTGGTCGTCATGAAAAAATACATAAGGGGTAACACTGTTGTCTTTGTCAAATAAAATATAAGGGGTAACACTGTTGTTTTTTATTGGTCATCATGAAAAAAACGTAAGGGGTATCACTGTTGTTTTTTATTGGTAGTCATGAAAAAAAACATAAGGGTTAACACTGTTGTCTTTGTCAAATAAAATTTAAGGGGCAACACTGTCGTTTTTTATTGGTCGTCATGAAAAAAAACATATGTGGAAAAAAAAAAAAAGTATCCTTGTCAAATAAAATATAAGGGGTAACACTGTGGTTTTTTATTGGTCGTCATGAAAAAAAACATAAGAGGTAACACTGTTGTCTTTGTCAAATAAAACACAAGGGGTAACACTGTTGTTTTTTATTGGTCGTCATGAAAAAGACGTAAGGGGTAACACTGTGTTTTTTTATTGGTCGGCATGAAAAAAAACATAAGGGGTAACACTGTTGTTTTTTATTGGTCGTCATGAAAAAAAACATAAGGGGTAACACTGCTGTTTTTTATTGGTCTTCATGAAAAAAAACACTAGGGGTAACACTGTTGTTTTTTATTGGTAGTCATGAAAAAAAACACAAGGGGTAACACTGTTGTCTTTGTCAAATAAAACACAAGGGGTAACACTGTTGTTTTTTATTGGTCGTCATGAAAAAAACGTTAGGGGTAACACTGTGGTTTTCTATTGGTCGTCATGAAAAAATACATAAGGGGTAACACTGTTGTTTTTTATTGGTAGTCATGAAAAAAAACATAAGAGGTAACACTGTTGTCTTTGTCAAATAAAACACAAGGGGTAACACTGTCGTTTTTTATTGGTCGTCATGAAAAAAAAACATAAGGGGTAACACTTGTTTTTATTGGTCGTCATAAAAAAAACACAAGGGGTAACACTGTTGTTTTTTATTGGTCGTCATGAAAAAAAGCATAAGAGGTAACACTGTTGTCTTTGTCAAATAAAACACAAGGGGTAACACTGTTGTTTTTTATTAGTCGTCATGAAAAATACGTCAGGGGTAACACTGTCGTTTTTTATTGGTCGGCATGAAAAAAAACATAAGGGGTAACACTGTGTTTTTTTATTGGTCGTCATGAAAAAATACATAAGGGGTAACACTGTTGTCTTTGTCAAATAAAACACAAGGGGTAACACTGTTGTTTTTTATTGGTCATCATGAAAAAAACGTAAGGGGTAACACTGTTGTTTTTTATTGGTCGTCATGAAAAAAAGCACAAGGGGTAACACTGGGTTTTTTATTGGTCGTCATGAAAAAAGACATAAGGGGTAACACTGTTGTCTTTGTCAAATAAAACACAAGGGGTAACACTGTTGTTTTTTATTGGTCATCATGAAAAAAACGTAAGGGGTAACACTGTTGTTTTTTATTGGTAGTCATGAAAAGAAACACAAGGGGTAACACTGTTGTTTTTTTATTGGTAGTCATGAAAAAAAACACAAGGGGTAACTCTGTTGTTTTTTATTGGTCATCATGAAAAAAAACGTAAGGGGTAACACTGTGGTTTTTTATTGGTCGTCATGAAAAAAAACACAAGGGGTAACACTGTTGTCTTTGTCAAATAAAACACAAGGGGTAACACTGTTGTTTTTTATTGGTCGTCATGAAAAAAATCATAAGGGGTAACACTTGTTTTTTATTGGTCGTCATGAAAAAATACATAAGGGGTAACACTGTTGTCTTTGTCAAATAAAACACAAGGGGTAACACTGTGGTTTTTTATTGGTCATCATGAAAAAAACGTAAGGGGTAACACTGTTGTTTTTTATTGGTCGTCATGAAAAAATACACAAGGGGTAACACTGTTGTTTTTTATTGGTAGTCATGAAAAAAAACACAAGGGGTAACACTGTTGTTTTTTATTGGTCGTCATAAAAAAAACACAAGGGGTAACACTGTTGTTTTTTATTGGTCGTCATGAAAAAAAACATAAGGGGTTACACTGCTGTTGTTTATTGGTCTTCATGAAAAAAAACATAAGGGGTAACACTGTGGTCTTTGTCAAATAAAATATAAGGGGTAACACTGTCGTTTTTTATTGGTTGTCATGAAAAAAAAACATAAGGGGTAACACTTGTTTTTTATTGGTCGTCATAAAAAAAACACAAGGGGTAACACTGTTGTTTTTTATTGGTCGTCATGAAAAAAAACATAAGGGGTAACACTACTGTTTTTTATTGGTCTTCATGAAAAAAAACACAAGGGGTAACACTGTTGTTTTTTATTGGTAGTCATGAAAAAAAACACAAGGGGTAACACTGTTGTCTTTGTCAAATAAAACACAAGGGGTAACACTGTTGTTCTTTATTGGTCGTCATGAAAAAAACGTAAGGGGTAACACTGTCGTTTTTTATTGGTCGTCATGATAAAATACATAATGGGTAACACTGTTGTCTTTGTCAAATAAAATATAAGGGGTAACACTGTCGTTTTTTATTGGTTGTCATAAAAAAAAACACAAGGGGTAACACTGTTGTTTTTTATTGGTCGTCATGAATAAAAACATAAGGGGTAACACTGCTGTTTTTTATTGGTCTTCATGAAAAAAAACACAAGGGGTAACACTGTTGTTTTTTATTGGTCGTCATGAAAAAAAACATATTTGAAAAAAAAAAAAATGTCCTTGTCAAATAAAATATAAGGGGTAACACTGTGGTTTTTTATTGGTCGTCATGAAAAAAAACATACGAGGTAACACTGTTGTCTTTGTCAAATAAAACACAAGGGGTAACACTGTTGTTTTTTATTGGTCGTCATGAAAAAAACGTAAGGGGTAGCACTGTTGTTTTTTATTGGTCGTCATGAAAAAAAACACAAGGGGTAACACTGTTGTCTTTGTCAAATAAAACACAAGGGGTAACACTGTTGTTTTTTATTGGTCGTCATGAAAAAAACGTAAGGGGTAACACTGTCGTTTTTTATTGGTCGGCATGAAAAAAAACATAGGGGGTAACACTGTCGTTTTTTATTAGTCGTCATGAAAAAATACATAAGGGGTAACACTGTTGTCTTTGTCAAACAAAATATAAGGGGTAACACTGTCGTTTTTTATTGGTCGTCATGAAAAAAAAACATAAGGGGTAACACTGTTGTTTTTTATTGGTCGTCATGAAAAAAAACATAAGAGGTAACACTGTTGTTTTTGTCAAATAAAACACAAGGGGTAACACTGTTGTTTTTTATTGGTCGTCATGAAAAAAACGTAAGGGGTAACACTGTGGTTTTTTATTGGTCGTCATGAGAAAAAACATAAGAGGTAACACTGTTGTCTTTGTCAAATAAAACACAAGGGGTAACACTGTTGGTTTTTATTGGTCGTCATGTAAAAAACGTAAGGGGTAACACTGTTGTTTTTCATTGGTCGTCATGAAAAAAAACATAAGGGGTAACACTTTTGTTTTTTATTGGTCGTCATGAAAAAAAACACAAGGGGTAACACTGTTGTTTTTTATTGGTCATCATGAAAAAAAACATAAGAGGTAACACTGTTGTCTTTGTCAAATAAAACACAAGCGGTAACACTGTTGTTTTTTATTGGTCGTCATGAAAAAAACGTAAGGGGTAACACTGTCGTTTTTTATTGGTCGGCATGAAAAAAAACATAAGGGGTAACACTGTGGTTTTTTATTGGTCGTCATGAAAAAATACATAAGGGGTAACACTGTTGTCTTTGTCAAATAAAACACAAGGGGTAACACTGTTGTTTTTTATTGGTCGTCATGCAAAAAACGTAAGGGGTAACATTGTTGTTTTTTATTGGTCGTCATGAAAAAAAACACAAGGGGTAACACTGTTGTTTTTAATTGGTTGTCATGAAAAAAACCATAAGGGGTATCACTGTTGTTTTTTATTGGTCGTCATGAAAAAAAACATAAGGGGTAACACTTTTGTTTTTTATTGATCGTCATGAAAAAAAACACAAGGGGTAACACTGTTGTTTTTTATTGGTCATAATGAAAAAAAACACAAGGGGTAACACTGTTGTCTTTGTCAAATAAAACACAAGGGGTAACACTGTTGTTTTTTATTGGTCGTCATGAAAAAATGTAAGGGGTAACACTGTCGTTTTTTATTGGTCGGCATGAAAAAAAACATAGGGGGTAACACTGTCGTTTTTTATTGGTCGTCATGAAAAAATACATAAGGGGTAACACTGTTGCCTTTGTCAAACAAAATATAAGGGGTAACACTGTCGTTTTTTATTGGTCGTCATGAAAAAAAACCATAAGGGGTAACACTGTTGTTTTTTATTGGTCTTCATGAAAAAAAACATAAGAGGTAACACTGTTGTCTTTGTCAAATAAAACACAGGGGGTAACACTGTTGTTTTTTATTGGTCGTCATGAAAAGAACGTAAGGGGTAACACTGTGGTTTTTTATTGGTCGTCATGAAAAAAAACATACGAGGTAACACTGTTGTCTTTGTCAAATAAAACACAAGGGGTAACACTGTTGTTTTTTATTGGTCGTCATGTAAAAAACGTAAGGGGTAACACTGTTGTTTTTTATTGGTCGTCATGAAAAAAAACACAAGGGGTAACACTGTTGTTTTTAATTGGTAGTCATGAAAAAAACCATAAGGGGTAACACTGTTGTTTTTTATTGGTCATCATGAAAAAAAACATAAGAGGTAACACTGTTGTCTTTGTCAAATAAAACACAAGCGGTAACACTGTTGTTTTTTATTGGTCGTCATGAAAAAAAACATAAGTGGTAACACTTTTGTTTTTTATTGGTCGTCATGAAAAAAAACACAAGGGGTAACACTGTTGTTTTTTATTGGTCATCATGAAAAAAAAACATAAGGGGTAACACTGTTGTCTTTGTCAAATAAAACACAAGCGGTAACACTGTTGTTTTTTATTGGTCGTCATGAAAAAAACGTAAGGGGTAACACTGTCGTTTTTTATTGGTCGGCATGAAAAAAAACATAAGGGGTAACACTGTGGTTTTTTATTGGTCGTCATGAAAAAATACATAAGGGGTAACACTGTTGTCTTTGTCAAATAAAACACAAGGGGTAACACTGTTGTTTTTTATTGGTCGTCATGCAAAAAACGTAAGGGGTAACACTGTTGTTTTTTATTGGTCGTCATGAAAAAAAACACAAGGGGTAACACTGTGGTTTTTAATTGGTTGTCATGAAAAAAACCATAAGGGGTATCACTGTTGTTTTTTATTGGTTGTCATGAAAAAAAACATAAGGGGTAACACTTTTGTTTTTTATTGATCGTCATGAAAAAAAACACAAGGGGTAACACTGTTGTTTTTTATTGGTCATCATGAAAAAAAACATAAGAGGTAACACTGTTGTCTTTGTCAAATAAAACACAAGCGGTAACACTGTTGTTTTTTATTGGTCGTCATGAAAAAAACGTAAGGGGTAACACTGTCGTTTTTTATTGGTCGGCATGAAAAAAAACATAAGGGGTAACACTGTGTTTTTTTATTGGTCGTCATGAAAAAATACATAAGGGGTAACACTGTTGTCTTTGTCAAATATAATATAAGGGGTAACACTGTCGTTTTTTATTGGTCGTCATAAAAAAAAACACAAGGGGTAACACTGTTGTTTTTTATTGGTCGTCATGAAAAAAAACATAAGGGGTAACACTGCTGTTTTTTATTGGTCGTCATGAAAAAATTCACAAGGGGTAACACTGTTGTTTTTTATTGGTAGTCATGGAAAAAAACATAAGGGGGAACACTGTTGTCTTTGTCAAATATAATATAAGGGGTAACACTGTCGTTTTTTATTGGTCGTCATAAAAAAAAAACACAAGGGGTAACACTGTTGTTTTTTATTGGTCGTCATGAAAAAAAACATAAGGGGTAACACTGCTGTTTTTTATTGGTCGTCATGAAAAAATTCACAAGGGGTAACACTGTTGTTTTTTATTGGTAGTCATGGAAAAAAACATAAGGGGGAACACTGTTGTCTTTGTCAAATAAAATATAAGGGGCAACACTGTCGTATTTTATTGGTCGTCATAAAAAAAAACATATTGGGGTAATACTGTTGTCTTTGTCAAATAAAATGTAAGGGTAACACTGTATAGAATAGAATAGAATAGAAACACATACGCACACACGCACACACACACACGCGCGCACACACACACACACACACACACACACACACACACACACACACACACACACACACACACACACACACACACACACACACACACACACACACACACACACACACACACACACACACACACACACTCAGATGGATCCGACCGGGATTTCCGTTGCGATGGGTTTCCTCCATCAGTGACTTATACAATAAACAAATTATGTAAAACAAAACCCCTCTTTCTTTTTAAAATAATAGTATGCAAATATGTTGAATACGCCTCCATCTTTGTTATGCTTTTAAAATGTTCCTATATAGCCTATTTTATAGCTTACACACTGATATTTTAAAACAGGAATGCGAAATGCGAAATGCATCCTGGGATATTTATCGGTCCCAAGTCCACACCATGGACATATTGGGCTAGCCCCACCAGTAAGTAAAATAATCTCTTTCCACTTCAACCGAGAAACACTCTGAGCATGCGCATTTCAATGTTTCAAGTCCAATACACATTGCATTCGGCTCGTGGGGCTAGAGCCCCTCTTGCCCCTCCAGACGAACTCAGCCGGAAGAAGCAAGCCACGGTCGACTAAAAATTAAATAAAAGCGCTGAACTTATTATTTTATGGTACTTTCTGGGGAGATAATTTAAAAAAAAAAAAAAAAAAAAAAAAAAAAAAAAAAAATATATATATATATATATATATTTATATATAAAAAAATATATATATTCTATTTTTTATATATTTCTTTTTTTTTCATTTTCATTTTCTTTTCTTTTTTTCTTGTGAGAGTAGTGACTTGCCCCTAATGACCAGTCGCCACTGGTCATTCTGACCTGGGACATTTAGAATTGTCGGTCCTCCTCATTATTTTCTGGTCATTGACCGGTAATAACTGAAAACGGAAGTCTGCTATAAACCGGCCTAACTTTCACCGTCCACACCGAACCCCTTCTTCTTCGCACGGCTGTCAACATCCGAAACATACGCCACTTAGAACTTTACGTTAGCGAAGTGGGGGTTCCATGATTGCTAAATCTAATGAGAGAGGTAAAATTGCCATTAAGGAAGGAAAGCATTGTATGACTTGCGACTGTGCTTAGCAGTATGCCTTGCGAAACCCAGTATGCCTTTCGAAACACCTCGTGATTGGTCGATGAAACGCTACCAGGAACGCCTAAAGGGCGTTCTTGTGTCATGACGGAAACGCCCAAGCCTGCAGCTGGACCCTTCTCAACTTGGCCGCTGTTAGAATAAAGCATGTTTGTATGCATATTTAGGTGAGTGCTGCATGTAGCGCTCAACTATTGTAAGGTGAGTGCTGCTTGCAGTGCCCAACTAGGTTCCACAAATTACATAGATACATGGAACCTACCCCCCAGGTTCCATACATCTATATATAGAAACCCATATATATATATATATGGAACCTGGGGGGGTAGGTTCAGTTTTTATATATATATATATATATATATATATATATATATATATATATATATATATATATATATATATATATATATATATAGTCGCTTTGAGGTTTTCTCTTGCTACTCATTGATATAAATATTATTTAGAGTCTAAAGTAAGGGGCAGTTATGCAAGCCACTGGCTGAAGAACCAATCCACTGAAATAAAACGTGTCCAACATTTTCAAGGCAATAGAAGATTGACAACGATCGAACTTAATGTCTTGATATAACTGTGTTATATGCAGCAATAACGCAGCATGCAATGCCTGGGGCCAATTGTCTGTTGGTGTTTGGTTCATCCAGTAGAGGTCATCGTAGGTCTGCTTGATTAACAACTCAAACCGCATGCGTTAGGTACATGAAGATGAGACCAATAACACATCTGCCGGCGTTAATTAGGATAAGATTCAGCATAGAATAAGTCTACAATAGAATCAAATAGAGGACAAATGTTTACCTGAAAACTGAACGCTTGTCAATAATTGATCATTTATTTAATTTAGATCATATTTTTTTTTAATCATTTTATTTATTCAAACAATTATGAAGGCTTATTTGAAAGAGTCCATCGTCAACATGGCGGACGATGAGACTATTATTGAGACTATGCAAATAAAGTTTGTAAGAGTCAATCAAAACTATTCTATACCCTCGTAGCCTAAATACATCCCTCTGTGTTAAATAATACTGTGAAATGTGTTGGGCTATTGGTCTTATCTCCACGTATCAAACTCTCACGTCTATCAAGCAAAATGATTAAATATGCTTGTGTGATTTAAATATTTCTGGTCCTCCTCAGGCAGCTACCCTGATTGGATGGCTGCCTGTCTGTTTTTCGTCCAGGCGGCCATGTTTGTAGTCCGCGGGTTAAACGACGCTGATTGGATGGCTGCTTGGCTGTCTGTATTCTGTGGGACCATGTTTGTAGTCCGCGGGTTAAACGACGCTGATTGGGTGGCTGCTTGGCTGATCTTTGCGCGAGGCTGAGGGACTATCGGGGGCTTCGCAGAGCAGTCGCAGTTAGCACAAGACAACAAGCGCCCACACACGAAGACGGTGGCCAGCACCGCTTTTCGGAATACTCTTTGTATATCTAAACACGGAAACCGGAATAATCGAAAGCCTGAATCATGGTAAGGATATTAAACGAATAATACGGTGAACACTCGCCCAGTGGCGTTTATTAATTATTATTATTTTTACATAAAAGGTTGTAGCTAACGGCTAGCTCGGCTAAACGCGTTAGCCAAATGTTTTCCTGACTCATTATTGAGTAGTATCGTTAGCCAGGGTGCCATTTTGCACCACTGTAGGGGTTTTCACAAGGTTTTACCACCGTAACCATTGACTTTTGCCCTCTATCATATGGAGATCTTGGACATGGTGGGGTGGGATTGTTGGTTCCGAGTATTTAGAGACAGCCACGGCGAAGGATTCAAGTGTAAGTGCTGGATGGCTATGCCGCTAGCTCCCCGAAGCTAACCTTACTGTAGTGCGGCTAACCTGGTTAATCCAACACTGCTAGTGTGAGCAGGGGGTCCACACTGACACCAGACAGGGCTGATCGCTGTGCCAGTCCACCCTTTTGCGGGAAATGTGGTCGACATTGGAGTTATTGTATCGAAACAGTTGTGTCACCGATTTGTGTTTCGCCATAACACCTCGCATCACGAAGCTGAGCTGAATATCATATTGCATAAGCAGTGTGGGTCATAGCTATTCAAACATGGGTAACGTTAGAGGCGATACGTACCCTGGTTTAAAGTGTCCTGAGACCTGTAGTCCATTACAATAGTGTCAGTTAGATCCTTTTAGATCCATGACATCCCAGGCATACTGGTGTGTTGTTGTTTTTTTAACAGCACACATGCTTAACAAAGACTATTCAAATAAGTATTTGATACGTAGCCGTATGTGGCTCCACATGAACACTTCCGTAGTGGTATTTATATTAATTCACTGCTCAGTACTTTTGTTTTCAATGTAATGTATTCAAATCTGCATCGTGTCCCTCAAAAACTGTACATCATAAGTCCTGTTTCCATGCTGCAAAATAGCAAATACTGGTAGAGTTGGAGCAAACATTTAAAAAAAATCCCCTTTTAATCTGTGTCAAGTCGTTTACGAGGGTATCAATGCATGCTTTATGTTGGTCACATACAGTAGGACCTATATTGACTGGGGAAATGTGCGTACATTTTCTTTTAACATATTTTCACTCTCAACTGAACCAGACTTTGTAACTCTCTCAGATATGTTATTCCGTGTTACTGTGAAGCAAGCCGTGAATATATCAAGGGCTGGTTTTCACACTGGGGGTATTGCTAATATGTGATCTGGACATGGCAACACCCCCCCCCCCCCCCCCACCCATTGCCTACAAGAACATGCTGTGTCCAGTCCACAAGCCTGGACCTCAGGTGTGTAAACTCAGTGCGTCTGCCGTCTTTGTGTTTGTCAACATGAGAGGCTAGCCCCATAGCCAGCGGCCAACTGCTTCTGATTTAATGGATCTAGTTGAACTCTAATTGACATGCTTCGTATTCGTAATCCAATCATTGTGTCAAATCATTGAGGTTATTTTTTGTTTTATTTTCTTTAATTCGTTATGCGAGTCGGAGTAGGTCAACAAAGTACACATTGGAATCCGCATTCTGATCGGCCTTAATCGCTATGACGTAATTATTCGGGGTTATCGATTACCAACCCACCAGCTTGTGGATTCCCCTCACCTTCATCCAGGGTCACCCCGTTGTCAGGCATGATGCTGGTTAACGTGTAGGTTGGTGGTGGCTCGGATGAGGGGAGGTGGTACCACAGTGTCCCAGTAATGGGGTACTGGTCTAGAGTCACTGCCTGGACGCTTGAATGCTGAGCAGAAGAAATCACAAGCTGCTTACGCTAATGTAATGCTGTTGGACACCTCACGTGATCATCTCAGGACACACATACACATAGCCGTAGCATTAGTCAAAGGGCTGATGAGTTTGTCTAAGGTAACTGGTATGTTATAATTGAGTGCATCCTTTATGATGTAGTCAGTCTGTATTATAGTGACCTCCAGGGCAGGGACATAATAGTCATAACCAGATGACATGAGGTGATCGTCTAATACAAATTACAATTTGAGGTTGGAAATATTTTATATTCCATCATACATGGAATTTCCATAGACGCCTGGTTAATATGAACATGGTCCTGCAGTGTGTTTTCTGAATGTAGGCTACTGGGTCGGTCTGTCTGGCCAAAGCACAATGATTGGTGTAATAGGATTCACCTGGCTGAGCCTGGGTTTTCCCACGATGCCTTCCCACTCCGAGCGACATCACTTCCTCTTCCTCAATTAGCATACCGGGCCTACTTGACCCTTGAGTCAGATAACTTCAAGTACCTGATAGACACAGATAGTGGCAGTGCCTTTTTGTAAAAGAGAAACCGAAATACAATCAACAATCAGGGAGACTGTGGAAGTCTTGGTCCAAACAGCGGGACTTCAAATCAGACAGGAAGCAGAAGAACTGGGTCACCACATTGGCGTCCTGGTGACAGCGGAACTCCCATTGTTGTCGCGGCAACACTGTTCCATCTTTCTCCTGCCCTCCTCAGTTACCTGATGCGTCGCGGTCAGTGATGACTTCAAAGGTTCCCTTTTGAAACACAGCCAGTGTATCTCATACCGCTGAGATTACTGTTATTTGATAAGCAGTGAGGTAATGCATGGAGGAGTACATCAGTAGGGAAACTGCGTACTGCGTATCTCTATGGGATGGGCGGGATGTATATGCAAGACATAAAAAAAGTGTATCTTCAACCAAATCACAACAAACAGACTTGGGACTTGTTTGATGGGATGACCAAAGATGACCCCTGTTGCCTCATCTGCCATCTTTAAATTGGTCCAATTATCTCATGGTAAACTGTTTCATGGTGGATAAGCCAGGAGTCAGAGTTCAACACGGTTTACAATGCGTTTCCTCATTGTGTAGGTTGGAGCAGCTCTTTCACTAGCCAAATGAACACTGGCAGCGTGTGCTGAGCACTAATGCCATAGAGTCCCTTGGCTTTGCTTTAACGTAGGCGTACTTCCTATGGTTCGGCTTTTTGGCAGGAAATTATCCCAGTCAAGACAAGCCAGCAAACTGCTTTGTAGCATAGCGTTTTTGTTGTTGTAGGTGGAACCCCAAAGAGAAATTCACCTCTTCAATGGTAAAGGCAGACGGGCATCATCAGATTCATTGTGATTGGTAAATATATATACTTTTCAATATAATTAGTTCATGTTCATTTTTACTTTCCTAACTTTTTGACACCTTTTTTATTAGCGTTATTCTGTATGAACTTTATAATGTGTGACGTTGTATATGAAATGTGCCACACACTATGATGTTCTACTCAGAAGCCTTACCCTCTTCCCCATGCGGTCATCAAAATCAACGGCTGTCCATCAGACACACTGTGGCGTGATACTAAATGTATACGAGACGTGTAACCTTCTCTTGGACCACACATCAACCGCTGCCCAGATTATTTAGCGACAAAACTATTTTAAAGGAGACATATTATACTACCAGGTGTGAGTGTTATTAGCCCTAAAAGCCGTTTCGAAAATCTGCCCCATATGACATCACTAGTGGGCGTGTCCACCTAGATCTGTGCTGGATAGATGAGCAACGTCTACGTCAGTCCACTGGGTAGGCTGGTAGACTGATCTATCCAGCACAGATCTAGGTGGACACGCCCACTAGTGATGTCATATGGGGCAGATTTTCCAAACGACTTGTAAGGTTAATAATCACACTCACAGCTGTTGGTACCTCACCAAGAGATGCAGATAGTAGCTCAAGCCACGAAGCGCCTGCTGTAGAGCGGGTAACCTTGGCAGCAGCATTCTCGACTGTCACTCCTCTTGACGAGAAAGGGCTCCATTGGCCGACCACCACAGATGCTGTAGTGACATGTTACGTGGCACAATACATCGCCCCCGTTTATACCGCAGGAAAAAAGGGGTTCATTATGCAGCAGGAAACGATGGACCAACTATTTTGGTATTTTTTGTTTTGTTTGGAGAAAAAATGAAAAAATCTGGGTTTAAATGGTAAATTGGTTAAAAATCTAGATTTAATTTGTTGGCTACTGTCAACATGTCGTTTCTACACAACGGGTTTATGAGCCGCTGTTGACAGAGACTCCTACGCAGGCAGGCCTGTTGCCTCACATCTATGACATGTGACACCGAATCACAGCAGGCGAAACTGGGACACGAGCCCTGGGTTGTCACGTCTCTTTGTGACGAGGGAGGGAGGGAGGGAGGGAGGGAGGGGAGGGGGTCGTGACCCTTGACCTTGGCGTGTCATCACTTTCCTTGGTGTGACGGCGGAATGTGTCCGCGAGCGAGTGTCGTCCAGTTTCCCCAACAAGCCTGCAAGGGACCAGTGTTTTTAATTTGAGGAACTGGAAATGTGATCAGTGCTGCCTCGTGAGACTGATCTCAGTTCCTCCCGAGTTCACGTACAGACGGGTGGGCGAGAGAGCAATACATCTCACACAGCGAGGGATTGAGAGAGGGAGAACCACCTATTAAAAAAAAAAAAAAAAAAAAAAAAAAAAAAAGCTAGTCCAATTGATACCGAGAGTCATTGTCTGACCTCCCAGTTACCATGGCAACTGAGGGAGGACTCAGGTAGGGCCAGGGTTTTTTTTTTGTGAGACCACACTTGAGTCCTGCCTGCGGGGGACACCACCACCAATTGATCCCGATCTCATTGGGTTTGTGTAGAATAATGGATCTGTTGGCCTGGAAACAGACAAAGGAGATGTAGCCCCACTAATTATGTCTTTATAACGCAGGATAAATAGTGCGATAGAACTGAATGGACCATTGTTTCTTTCTTACTGATATAATTTGCCTAGAGATGTTGTCCATGGTTTCATGGTAAGGTTGTACATACAAATGTTTTGGATTATTATTTTTTTGAATATTTTTATTAGGTGCTGTACAGTTTTAAATAAGTTTTAAATTACTATTATTTTTGTGTATTGTTTGGTGTGACGTGGCATTGAAGGGACACACCTCACAATTACAAAATCTGCAATGCCGCCAATGTCAAAGTGCTGTCATTGATCTGAAGACTCCAGAACCATCTGAAACAACAAGGACCTCCACCAATGGGATGTGCAGCCAGCATTGACTTTTGGGGTTTTCTCATTACAGAACTGTGTGTGTGTGTGTGTCTGTGTGTATACCATATCAACAAAACACACACCTACACATAGTCCTGTTCCCCAAGTATTTCGGGCAGAGCTGAACGGACCTCATACGTCTCCACTACTGCACATGCCCGACATTTCCATTATGTGATTGGACGCAGGGACAGGAAGTTAACAAATCCGGCCACTTCACATCCTGTCTCCGTCTCTCCCCTCGGTGTCTGTGTGTCAGCCTCTCTCAGCCTTCCTCTCCCGGTCTCCCGACACGCTCCCTCTGGTCCATGGACCCTGGGCCAGAGGGGGCAGTCCCCTGCCATCGCTGGGGGCTAAATATAGCATCCTGCGAGTCCATAACAATGACCCTTACACCACACGGTCTCAAAGACAGTACGCACACACGCAAACCGACTTAAACGCACAGTCACACACGCACACACACGTAAACTCAGTCACACGTAAACACACACGCACGAAACACGCATACACGCAGAAGCAAGCGCACATACAGAGAAACACGCACACTTCAATTTTTTTTTTTGCCGTGCCCTGCCTTTTTATTTTGCACCCTCTAGCTACCCTCTACCCTCTATTTCTTCTCCATCGTTCTCGGTACTCCCCTCGAGCCATGGTGCTTCTTCACTTCCTGTTTGTGACCTCACCGGGGGGGTTGACATTACAGTGCTGTGTTCTGTCCTTTAGTCTTCACGGCCTGGTCTGTAGCAGGTCATTACGCTCCTCGGGCCGCGCGTCCGTATCCTCCAGAGAGAGACGTCTTTCGGTTGGGATACCTCCTGTGTTCTTATGGTTTTAACCTTAGGCTCAGGCGAGGTGAGCCGTGTCCTATTTTGAGGTGAGGATGGTTTTAGATGTCTTTACTCTATGGTTGAGTGTCCTAGGAGAGTGGGTTAAGATGGCCGCCCAGCTGGAAGACGTCATGGGTTCTGATGATGTCATACCCTTGTCCTGACTGTGACCCGTTTGGATTAGAATGAGCTGGTGATGATCAAAACCTTTTTAGGTTTTAGCTGTAAAGGAAGTTTCGGATGAAAAATGGCCAATGAACTGATTTTCTTTCTATATGAATAGGTGAAGAATAGTATGACTCATAAGGGATCCAACATCTTTTCAAAGGTGAAATAATGCGTTTTTGTTTGTCATGACAAGGCTGGCGTTTTGTGTTTTTCTTTCTGCGGTCACCCTCAATCAAAACCAGACCCTATAAACAGATTTTATTTTTTAGAAAAGGTGAATAACATGACGGATCAACAAGGTGAACAAAAGTACATTTTAATTCGTCATGGTGTCTTTGAAGGACAAGGCTGGGGTAGGGAATTCTGTGTTTTTCCTGTTGCGGTCAACCTCAATCAATCACAGAAACAACCAAAATGGCTTCCTCCTGCTCAACAAGTACTGACCATTGAAGGGGAGATGGACCCTCAGACAGACAGACACTCGCCATTGTTACCGCGTAGCTCCTTTAAAACCAGTCACTAAGACGCTCTGATTGTTTGCTCTGCACCTCCCATTCTTTGGTCTTCAGTTAAAACAGTGAAGCCTCGTCAAGGTGGATGTGTTTAAGGGTATGTAGAGGAATTGTTAATGATTGTATGTATGATTGTAGATCAAGGGAGAGGTACAAATCTAGAGGAAGTCTTTCATTGAGCTTATCTCTCATTCACAACGTGTGTGGCTTTCAGAAGCCAGTTTCAAACATCGCTTGCTGTACAGAAAACACGATACTCTGAACTCCTCTGCTCTTGTCTGCTGGAGGGGAAGCAGGAAGGCAGTAAATCGGACTATCTGTCAACGCCGGAGTGACGCGGGAGTCTGATTGGCGTGGTTACCACAACCGCCATCAAGGCCCGTTCTAGCACTTTTCCAACGCCTAGCGCTTGGGAAACTTTCAAGCATTTATTGTTGTGATCGTTATTATTTAGCTATTTGTGATATTGATTTATAGTCTTTTTTACAGGTCTCTGAGACATTCCTGTCGGATTCCTACGAAATTGTCAGTTTTTCTGTCGTGGAGGACAAAGGTTGAGCGACTTAAGGAAACAATAGTTCAGTGACCCAGTCAGTGACGCATTCAAAAGCGTCACACATCATCTTGCGGCATAGTAGATCATTTGCGGGCGATACCCGAGGTTAACCTGTTTCTTTTTCCCTCTCTCCCTCAGGAATTTTTGTGAGGCAAGCCGTGTCTGTTAGGTGTGGCAGACAGCGCCACCCAGGTGTACGGAGTGGAACTGCAACCAACGGACAGACCGCACGTCAGAGGACATACTGCTGCTCCAGACCGACCGACGACAACGGGTTTCCACACGGGAACAAGCTCTCTCCGCCGGGAGAGGAGACGGGAGAAGCGGGAAGCTCACAGGAGCAGGAAGGTGTAGGCGTTCCTCCATCTTTCTTTTTTTGACGGAGAGAAGGGAGCGAGGGGCGTGCGAAGATGTCGTCCGGCCGGACCCAGAACCCCCACGGGCTGAAGCAGATCGGACTGGACCAGATCTGGGATGACCTGCGCTCGGGCATCCAGCAGGTGTACACCAGGCAGAGCATGGCCAAGGCCCGCTACATGGAACTCTACACGTATCCCTGGCAACAGATGGGAGGGGCGGGGCTTGGCTGGGCTGGGAGGGGAATAGGCTGCAGACTAATCGGGATGGCTCACGTCTTTAAATCCACCTAAATGTTATTATTATTCTAACATTTTTGTCTTGGTAAGTTTCCTGTGTGTTGTGTGATCTAAGGTTATCGTTCTACCAGTTTCTCCTGGCTGGGTGCCATCTAAGAGGCCGGATCCGGGAGCTTTAATGCCTGGTAGGTCCTCTCTAGTGGGTGGCTGGGTTCATTCTGTAACCACACGGGTGCAGAGGGAAGCCAGTGGGCCTGGAGTATCCTCCAGCCATCGAGACCTTCACGGTACCGCTGATGAAAGGGCTCAATGTCCTACAGGGGCTCTCTTTATCCACTGCCGTAGCAAGGCTGTTTAGTCTTGTTCGTTTTCATTTAGCAATCATCTCAGCGATGGAGTACTCTGAAGCAGGGGTGTCTAGTCCTGTACACCTACAATGGTTCCCAGGGTGGAAACTGGAAATAGCTGTTGTGATTATCAGTCTGGGTATTTTGATCAGATGATGCAACTGAAATTCCCTTTCTACTAAGACAGATCGCATTTCTTAACATTGTGGACTAGGACTTTGAGTAGGAACGATCAAAGTCTGGTAATTTCCCCTCGTGGAAGTTCCTAGTTAGCTGTTCCAACTGAGTCAATACGAGAGGATGTGGTTCTGTATTCCAGACCTGAGACTTTCAGTTTCAGTTGTGAAACATGTCCTTTCTAGCGCAGATTCTGCTTTCTACTGCTTCTATAAAGCCCCCCCTATCGCATGTTAAGATATATTAGTCTAGTAAAGCTTTAGCTGAAAAACTAAACCATACATTTGACTTAAAGGCAAGGCAACTTTATTTATATAGCACTTTCCATACGTGAGGCAGACTCAAAGTGCTTCACATAGAAACATTGTCATACAATCCAATAAAATAATAGATAAGTAAAGGAAAACATGGGTAAAGTAAAAAAAAAAAGAGTAAAATAGATAAAACAAAGGCAAAGTAAAAAAAAGTAAGACTTCAATAATGTTGCAGAACTCAGAATTGTTTCGGTTGATGTTTACGAAGCCCTTAACGATTAGCACCTGCAGGTGTATACGTGGCTAATTATGCTATGCTATGTTAGCTTTGATGGGTTTTTCCATGCTATGCTAGCTCTGACATGTCGTTCAATGCTACTCTAGCTTTGATGTGTGGTTCAATGCTCACCTCTGATGTGGTCAATGCTATGCCGGCTGTGACGTTTTCGATGCTACGCCGGCCCTGACGGGCTGTGCTAGCGTGTTCAATGCTAGCGTGTTCTGACGTGTTCAATGCTACCCGTTGATGCCTTAACCCCAGCCCCCCCAGACATGTCTACAACTACTGTACCAGCGTGCACCAGTCGAACCAGGGCAGGGGGTCGGCCCCCCCCACCAAGCCCTCAAAAAAGACCACCACCCCCGGGGGGGCCCAGTTCGTGGGCCTGGAGCTCTACAAGAGGCTCAAGGAGTTCCTCAAGAACTACCTGACCAGCCTGCTCAAGGTTAGCATGTTAGCCGTTAGCTGTACTGCCACAGCCCAGAGAAACTCCCTGTCCTCTGGCTCTGATGCGTGTTCAACATGTGGGGATGTTTAAATAGATAGCCAAGCAAGAAACCTAAAACCCACAGGCGTGGCACGATATACTAGTTGTTTCAGCTTCCTGATCTACGGGTTTTTGTATGATAAAGACAACCATTGTCTTTGAACGACTTTAGCTTTTTTTAATTGTAACTTTTTGCGAAATTAATTACAATTAATATATAATGTTTTTATATCGATTGTACATAATAATAATTATAAATATTTAATTAATATAACAATATTATATATTTTATATATTGTTCATTTTAATTGATTTATTCCACCTTGTTCCTTGGACCCTACGCCTCGCCCTCCCTCCGTCTCCCCCTTCCCCCCCCTCCCCCCCCAGGACGGGGAGGACCTGATGGACGAGGGCGTGCTCAAGTTCTACACGCAGCAGTGGGAGGACTACCGCTTCTCCAGCAAGGTGCTGAACGGCATCTGCGCCTACCTCAACCGCCACTGGGTCCGCCGGGAGTGTGACGAGGGCCGCAAGGGCATCTACGAGATCTACTCGGTAAGAAGGGGCCCGCCGGGGCCCCGAGAACGGGCCCCGAGCACGGCCCTCCACGCCGGTCGGGAGAATCAGTGTTTTGCTTTAGCTCCTCCTTCTGGTGTTTCTGTGTCAGGAAACGGTTGACAAGGTGTGTGTGGTTGTGTGTGTGTTTCATTGTTGTGTGTGTGTGTGTGATGTTTCATTGTTGTGTGTAATGCGTGTCATTGTTGTATGTGGGTTTTGTATGATGTGCATTGTTGTGTGTGTGTGTGTGTTATTGTTGTGGTTCTGTACTTGTGTCTGTGTGTGTGTGTGTGTGTGTGTGTGTGTGTGTGTGTGTCGCGTTGTTGTCCTGTGATGGAGGGGCCGCCCGGTTTGGGTGAATGTGCAGCGGAGGGGCAGTGACAGAGTAATCGCTATATTTAGCCGCGCCTATTATTAGCTCCTTCAGTTGGTCTGAGGCTTCGATGTCTCTTCTATCATCGAGTTTCATCTACGGCTACGGCTCCTGAAGCTCCACATGTTTAGGAAGAACTTCCATTCATTTGTATCCTTGTTGTTTTAACCTCGTCACTCACTCTCTTCTTTGTTCCTCTTCTTTGTTTTTCTTCTTGGGCCGTCCCTCTTCTCTCCTCCTCTTTTCTCCTCTGTTCTCCTCCTCTGTTCTCCTCCTCTTTTCTCCTCTGTACTCCTCCTCTTTTCTTCTCCTCACCTGTCCTCCTTCTCCTCCTCTTTTCTCCTCTCTTCTCCTCCTCCTCTCTTCCGTACTCTATCCTCCTCCTCCTCCCTCCTCCTCCTCCCTCCTCCTCTCTTCTCCTCCTCTCTTCTTTCCTCCTCTTCTTCCTCCCCTCTGCGGCGTAGTTGGCGTTGGTAACCTGGAGGGAGTGCCTGTTCAGACCTCTCAACAAACAGGTACAGAGATGCTTAGCCAAGTGTGTTAATGGGTCAGATAACGGACAAGAGCGATGCTGTTAAGATTAAGAACTGTTAAAAATAAGAACAAATCATGGTTGAATCACTTTTGGTGCACTCGTGTCACCAAAAGTGAAGCGAGTGTTCTTCTCGCGTTACTCGGGCGAGGATGGTCGCACAAACCGCACACTTTTGTGTTACAGCATCAAGCGAAAGTCTTGCCAAAGTTCAAATATTTCTACTTGAGTGAACACGCAAATTTGCATAGCTCGCATGAGTAGATCCAAGGGATTTTTACTTTGCATGCCATCATGCCACGCCTTCGCTTTTGGAGTGAACAGTCACAGTTGAATATCAGTAATAAAGTGTTTAGATACAAATCTTTTGTGTTTCGTTGAGCTAGGGCTGGGCGATTAATCGAATTTCGATCTCTATTTCGATTTTAGCTTCAAATGATCACAAAACTAATGTAATCGAATTTTCGATTATTATTATTATTTTTTATGTTTTATCGAAAGGGCAGAACAGCTGGTTACATATCTGTGCTTTATTTTAGATTTGAACATTTTCTTTTTGACCATTTTGTGTATTTTTACATCGTCTTGTCAAACTCTATAACTCTATAATCGTGATTTCAATAGGGACCAAAACAATCGTGACTGTGATTATTTCCGTAAGCGAGCCGCCCTGCGTTGAGCCTTACCTGTGTCCGGTCTCCCAGGTAACAAACGCGGTGCTGAAGCTGATCGAGAGGGAGCGGAACGGGGAGACCATCAACACCCGGCTCATCAGCGGCGTGGTCCAGTCCTACGGTGAGGACCCCTTATCTGGACCCCCCCACGTCTGAAGACCCTCCCCTTAATGTTCCAGCCATCGACCCCCCCCACTAGCATCCCTGAACAAGACGCCTTAAACCAAACGGCTAAACATCAAGGGACTAATAATAAACAAAAGTTCACCGAAGGCGAAGTGAATAATTATTGAAGTGAAAACTAGAAGTGAAAACTACTCACGGAGCCAGAGGTCAATAGTTGTTTCAGTATATACTACACGTGAACACTCCAAAAATAAACAAGATAACACCTTTTGCCGGGATTAATTTGGGTTTATTAGCGGGATGTTTGTTTATTATCAGCGTGACGGGACGACTGTCACGCAATAACCCAGAGTTTGTGATATCATTCATGGGATATTGCCCAATATCCTGAGATGGCGAAGCAATCAAATTGCGCCATTTTAGGAGGTTCACGTGTAGCATATACTAAATAAGTGTGTCTCCTTGGTCTCCTCCTGCTCCTGCTCAAGGGACTAATGCATCATTTTATCTCCTGGGTGTCCTCCTACTCGCTCTGTCTCCTCCTCCTCCTCCTTGCTCTGTCTCCTCCTCCTCCTCGCTCTGTCTCCTCCTCCTCCTGCTCCTCCTCCTCGCTCTGCCTCCTCCTCCTCGCTCTGTCTCCTCCTCCTCCTCCTTGCTCTGTCTCCTCCTCCTCCTCGCTCTGTCTCCTCCTCCTCCTCCTCGCTCTGTCTCCTCCTCCTCCTCGCTCCGTCTCCTCCTCCTCCTGCTCCTCCTCCTCGCTCTGCCTCCTCCTCCTCGCTCTGTCTCCTCCTCGCTCTGTCTCCTCCTGCTCCTCCTCCTCGCTCTGTCTCCTCCTCCTCCTCCTCCCCGCTCTGTCTCCTCCTGCTCCTCCTCCTCCTCGCTCTGTCTCCTCCTCGCTCTGTCTCCTCCTGCTCCTCCTCCTCCTCGCTCTGTCTCCTCCTCCTCCTCCCCGCTCTGTCTCCTCCTGCTCCTCCTCCTCCTCCCCCCACAGTGGAGCTGGGTCTGAACGAGGAGGACGTGTTCGCCAAGGGCCCCACGCTGTCGGTGTACAAGGAGTACTTTGAGTGCCAGTTCCTCACGGACACGGAGCGCTTCTACACGCGGGAGAGCACAGAGTTCCTCCAGCAGAACCCCGTCACGGAGTACATGAAGAAGGTAGGCCCTCCACACGCTCCACGGTGTGTACCTGCAAACTACACATGTTCCCATACCAGTTTTTCCCTACCTGATACAGATTCCTGAATTTGAGTATCGGGCGATACCGCCTGCAAACCGATACAGCATCTAACATTGAAACTACTAATAGCGCTTGTCCTAATTGAAGGGTCAGTTCTCTTACGGCGTCAGCAATGTTTGGTCAGCTAACTTAATGTCGACAACATTTATTTTCAGAGCTATCAGCTACATTTATAATCTATATAATGCATTTGTATTCATGTAGTTAGTCGTCTGTGCATCCATCTTATCCGACTCGATAACTCGAACACGAGTATGTCGTAGATGACGCGTTTTCCCATTCCGACTTTCCACCTCCGACTAACGAGCGCAGCATAACACCGCACGTGTCTGTGATGTTCTCTGCCTGTGTAGTAAATGAGCTCGCCATATGATGGTATCAGATCGGAGCATAGACCTGCATCCTCGCAGATCTATGCAGACCCTTTTTAGGCCGTGTCGGAGGAATTTCCAATACTGGCATCGGCATCGAAACAACCCTTGCGCAAAGAAGTGTTTCCGGTGCCTCACTTCCTGTGCCTCACTTCCTGTTCCTGTGGTCCAGGCGGAGGCCCGCCTCCTCGAGGAGCAGCGACGGGTGCAGGTGTACCTCCACGAGTCCACGCAGGACGAGCTCGCCCGCAAGTGTGAGCAGGTCCTCATCGAGAAGCACCTGGAGATCTTCCACACGGAGTTCCAGAACCTGCTGGACGCCGACAAGAACGAAGGTAGGGCGCCCGGTTCTCCGTCGGGGCCGGCCCCTCGGTTCGTCGGGCAGCTCTGGTTTAAAGTGACTCAGTGCTCGTTAAGGAGGCTGCTCGTTAAGGGGCAGGGAGGGGTTGGGTTCGGTGCTCCCTGTGGGATGGCAGAGTGGGTAGTGATCCATTAGTGAGCCCATCTCCTGGGAGCCAACAGCCCCCAGACTCTATCCGGTCCCACCCCAGGCTAGGGAAACGGTTACCGGTTCTAATCCTATATGATTGACATTGTGTAGCCTACTGGTGAAGAGGTTACTCTACCCCTGTAGTAGATGAAGATGTAGACCGTTGTAAACATGGTGGTTTCAATGTCCGCCGTCTTTATTTTTATCGTTATTGCCGTCTTGGCCAGGTCTCTCTTGTAAAAGAGATCTTAATCTCAATGAGACTAAACCTGGTTAAATCAAGGATTTAATAATAATACATTGGGTATGTGTTATGTGCTGATGATGACACTGTCTTGTCCTCGTCTCTGGACAGACCTGGGACGGATGTACAACCTGGTGTCCCGGATCACAGACGGCCTGGGGGAGCTGAAGAAGCTCCTGGAGACCCACATCCACAACCAAGGCCTGGCCGCCATCGAGAAGTGTGGCGAGGCCGCTCTGAACGTACGCCGCGCCCCCGGCCCAGACGCCATCTTGATCCAAGCAGCAGCACAACACTTAAAATGTTCCTGTGCTTCAGTGACATCACAAGTGGGAGGGTCCAACTGGATGTATGCTGGATAGGATGATTGATCTGTCCGTCTTGCATCTAGGCGGACACTCCCACTTGTGATGTCACTAAAACACAGGAAACGGCAGATTCTCACACGGCTTGTAACGGCTGACCACACTCGCACCTGGTGGCGTGATATCAGCCCGTTTAAATGCGGACTGGATTGATGGACGCATGAACGAAAGAGCTTGGGTTTGGTTGAGGTACTAGCGGATTGTTCTGTCTTATGGAATAATATAATAATAATGCCAATACTTTTTTCTTAGTTTTTTTAACCTTATCGTAACCCAATAGAATTGAATTGCACACCAAAATAGAGAAGATGTGTGTAGACCCGTATGGTTATCATAGACGTAGGTCTGTCGTTTTGAGGTCATCCCCAACGCTCCGCTGCTTCAGTGTTTAAGTCGGGCTCCGGCTAACGGTGTCCCCCCCCCCCCCCCCCCCCCCAGGACCCCAAGGTGTACGTACAGACCACCCTGGACGTCCACAAGAAGTACAACGCCCTGGTCATGTCCGCCTTCAACAACGACGCCGGCTTCGTGGCGGCGCTGGACAAGGTGGGTTGCCGCGGCGATGGAGGGTTTAGAGGTGGGGGGTGAGGGGTCGACGGGTGACGTACTTAACGGGTCCGAGACAACGTCGTTTCTCGTTTTTAAAACCCAGCAAAATGGCCTTTCAGATGACTAGCACACACACACACACACACACACACACACACACACACACACACACACACACACACACACACACACCCCATGTACTTGCGTTGGACTCGCCCACTGGTCTGCGCTTTTATTGTGGCGCCGGTGCGGCGGAGAGAGACGGCGTCTCACGGGTCTCTCCTTCCCTCCCCATAGGCCTGCGGTCGCTTCATCAACAACAACGCCGTCACCAAGATGGCCCAGTCGTCCAGCAAGTCCCCCGAACTGTTGGCCAGGTACTGCGACTCTCTGCTGAAGAAGAGGTGAGGGTCCGTCCGTCCGTCCGTCCGTCCGTCTGTATTTTGTTCAATGTGCCAAGATTAAAGACGGTATCCACAATCATTCCTCCTAATTATTTGGACTGATTCCGTTTTGAATGTCGGAGGCACGTTCATCCTTTACGACTGCTCGAGGACTTGGTAGATGTCTGTGTCCATTAAGGGTGATGAAGACATTGGTGAAGGAGCATGTAACTGATTATCATCCTCGTGTTCTCCAGCTCCAAGAACCCTGAAGAAGCAGAGCTAGAGGACACCCTCAACCAAGTGGTGAGTGGGCCCTTCTCCCTGTGTGTGTGTGTGTGTGTGTGTGTGTGTGTGTGTGTGTGTGTGTGTGTGTGTGTGTGTGTGTGTGTGTACTCACAGTACCCGGTCGATATGAGGATACTCATGTTAAAGCGAGGGGACCATTTGAATTTTAAGACAGTAGCTTAGAACTCTAAGTTGTTTGTTTTCAATTGGAATACATTAATATTAGTAGGATTATAGTACCTTATACAACTTGCTCACGTGTGTGTATGTGTGTGTCCTCTGCCAGATGGTTGTGTTCAAGTACATCGAGGATAAGGACGTGTTCCAGAAGTTCTACGCCAAGATGCTGGCCAAGCGGCTGGTTCACCAGAACAGCGCCAGCGACGACGCCGAAGCCAGCATGATCTCCAAGCTCAAGGTGTGGACCCCCGAGACAATGACGTACACCCCACTCTGCACCCCCGAGACAACGACGTACACAGCACTCTGCACCCCCGAGACAACGACGTACACACCAATCTGCACCCCCGAGACAACGACGTACACACCACTCTGCACCCCCGAGATAACGACGTACACAGCACTCTGCACCCCCGAGACAACGACGTACACACCAATCTGCACCCCCGAGACAACGACGTACACGCCACTCTGCACCCCCGAGATAACGACGTACACACCAATCTGCACCCCCGAGACAACGACGTACACACCACTCTGCACCCCCGAGATAACGACGTACACAGCACTCTGCACCCCCGAGACAACGACGTACACAGCACTCTGCACCCCCGAGACAACGACGTACACAGCACTCTGCACCCCCGAGACAACGACGTACACAGCACTCTGCACCCCCGAGACAACGACGTACACAGCACTCTGCACCCCCGAGACAACGACGTACACAGCACTCTGCACCCCCGAGACAACGACGTACACACCACTCTGCACCCCCGAGATAACGACGTACACAGCACTCTGCACCCCCGAGACAACGACGTACACAGCACTCTGCACCCCCGAGACAACGACGTACACAGCACTCTGCACCCCCGAGATAACGACGTACACACCAATCTGCACCCCCGAGATAACGACGTACACACCACTCTGCACCCCCGAGACAACGACGTACACACCAATCTGCACCCCCGAGACAACGACGTACACACCAATCTGCACCCCCGAGACAACGACGTACACACCACTCTGCACCCCCGAGACAACGACGTACACACCACTCTGCACCCCCGAGATAACGACGTACACACCGCTCTGCACCCCCGAGACAACGACGTACACGCCACTCTGCACCCCCGAGACAACGACGTACACGCCACTCTGCACCCCCGAGACAACGACGTACACACCACTCTGCACCCCCGAGACAACGACGTACACGCCACTCTGCACCCCCGAGACAACGACGTACACACCACTCTGCACCCCCGAGACAACGACGTACACAGCACTCTGCACCCCCGAGATAACGACGTACACAGCACTCTGCACCCCCGAGACAACGACGTACACCCCACACACCTGTAGGACTTTTATCAGTTTTGTAAACGAAACACTGCGACGTTCCCTGCATACTTTTTGCGTCACATCTTGCCCCCTACACATCCCGCCTCCTACAGGCTCCTCCCCCCCCCCTCATAAAGCACACGCAGTATCTCCAGGAGGTGTGAGCACGTCTGATGCGACTCATCTCCGGCTGTCTGTCTGAGAGGACGACTCCGGTTCGTCTCCAGACACTCCGGAGTACGTCCGTAGGTCATGTGTGAACGGCCTCGCGGTCGCGTCCTGTTTCAAAGTGGTTCTCTGATCCCGGTTGTGTGTTGTCTTCCCCCTGCAGCAAGCGTGCGGGTTTGAATACACGTCCAAGCTGCAGCGCATGTTCCAGGACATCGGCGTCAGCAAGGACCTCAACGAGCAGTTCAAGAAGCACCTGAGCAACTCTGAACCCCTGGACCGTAAGGCCGGCACCGCCCTCAGCTCCACCCTCACCCTCTCCACCCACGACCCCGCCCTCTTCTCCTTCACCCCTCCACCCACGACCCCGCCCTCTTCTCCCTCACCCCTCCACCCACGACCCCGCCCTCTTCTCCCTCACCCCTCCACCCACGACCCCGCCCTCTTCACCCTCACCCTCTCCACCCACGACCCCGCCCTCTTCTCCCTCACCCTCTCCACCCACGACCCCGCCCTCTTCTCCCTCACCCTCTCCACCCACGACCCCGCCCTCTTCACCCTCACCCTCTCCACCCACGACCCCGCCCTCTTCACCCTCACCCTCTCCACCCACGACCCCGCCCTCTTCACCCTCACCCTCTCCACCCACGACCCCGCCCTCTTCTCCCTCACCCCTCCACCCACGACCCCGCCCTCTTCTCCTTCACCCCTCCACCAATGACCCCGCCCTCAGCTCCACCCTCACCCGCTCCACCCACGACCCCGCCCTCTTCTCCTTCACCCGCTCCACCCACGACCCCGCCCTCTTCTCCTTCACCCACCGCTGTCTCCGTCACCGACCCCACCCTCACCTCCATCACCTTCATCACCCTCTCCTCCTTCACCTTCATCACACTCTCCTTCATCACCCTCACCTCCATCACCTTCATCACCCTCACCTCCATCACCTTCATCACCCTCTCCTCCATCACCTTCATCACCCTCTCCTCCTTCACCTTCATCACCCTCTCCTCCTTCTCCTTCATCAACCTCTCCTTCACCTTCATCACCCTCTCCTCCTTCACCTTCATCACCCTCTCCTCCTTCACGGTCATCACCCTCTCCTTCACCTTCATCACCCTCTCCTCCTTCACCTTCATCACCCTCTCCTCCTTCACCGTCATCACCCTCTCCTCCTTCACCTTCATCACCCTCTCCTCCTTCACCTTCATCACCCTCTCCTTCACCTTCATCACCCTCTCCTCCTTCACCTTCATCACCCTCTCCTCCTTCACCGTCATCACCCTCTCCTCCTTCACCTTCATCACCCTCTCCTCCTTCACCTTCATCACCCTCTCCTCCTTCACCTTCATCACCCTCTCCTCCTTCACCTTCATCACCCTCTCCTCCTTCACCTTCATCACCCTCTCCTCCACCTACATCCCCGACCCTGACCTCTCCACCCTCTCCTCCTTCACCTTCATCACCCTCTCCTCCTTCACCTTCATCACCCTCTCCTCCACCTACACCCCCGACCCTGACCTCTCCTCCCTCTCCTTCTTCACCCTCACCACCATCTCCATCACCGTCATCACCCTCTCCTCCACCTACACCACCACCATCTCCATCACCAAGTTCTCCAAACCACCCCTTCTGTCTCCAAATGGACGCCACCCCTCACTGCTTTACGTTCACATTCAGGGCATTTAGCAGAAGAAAGAGAAACGACAATGCATCGCACACTGTTCCGTACAGAAAGGGCACTGCTTTCAGCCCATCACCTCCATCCACGCCAGCCTTAGAAGCCCCATCTCCACCCTACCATCCCCTTCTCCTTGGGTTTTAATACTATATGTCCCCACCCTGCCGTGATGCTCATGTTGTTGTTGTGTTTCAGTGGACTTCAGCATCCAGGTGCTGAGCTCTGGTTCCTGGCCGTTCCAACAGTCCTGCACCTTCGCTCTCCCCTCAGAGGTGAGAGAGAGAGAGACTTGAGTACCGCCACCACGTTCAGAATCACCCGCTGCTGAATTATTAAATTGTTATTTCCGTTTCGTCTGCATCACTCTCTCTTCAACACTGTCTTCCATCTGTCTCCGTCTCTCTCTCCCCCTCTCCGTCTCTCTCTCCCCCTCTCCCCTTCTCTCTCTCTCTCTCTCTCTCTCTCTCTCTCTCTCTCTCTCTCTCTCTCTCTCTCTCTCTCTCTCTCTCTCTCTCTCTCTCTCTCTCTCTCTCTCTCTCTCTCTCTCTCTCTCTCTCTCTCTCTCTCTCTCTCTCTCTCTCTCTCTCTCCTCTCTCCTCTCTCTCTCTCTTCCCCCCCCCCCCTCCCTCCAGCTGGAGCGTAGCTATCAGCGCTTCACAGCCTTCTACGCCAGCAGACACAGCGGCAGGAAGCTGACGTGGCTCTACCAGCTGTCCAAAGGAGAGCTGGTCACCAACTGCTTCAAGAACAGGTAGAGCACCCTCACCCAACTACACTCAACTACTAGAACAGGGAGAGCATCCTCACCCAACTACACTAAACTACTAGAACAGGGAGAGCATCCACATCCAACTACACTAAACTACTAGAACAGGGAGAGCATCCTCACCCAACTACACTAAACTACTAGAACAGGGAGAGCATCCACATCCAACTACACTAAACTACTAGAACAGGGAGAGCATCCTCACCCAACTACACTAAACTACTAGAACAGGGAGAGCATCCTCACCCAACTACACTAAACTACTAGAACAGGGAGAGCATCCTCACCCAACTACACTAAACTACTAGAACAGGGAGAGCATCCTCACCCAACTACACTAAACTACTAGAACAGGGAGAGCATCCACATCCAACTACACTAAACTACTAGAGCATCCTCACCCAACTACACTAAACTACTAGAGCATCCTCACCCAACTACACTCAACTACTAGAGCATCCACATCCAACTACACTAAACTACTAGAACAGGGAGAGCATCCTTACCCAACTACACTAAACTACTAGAACAGGGAGAGCATCCACATCCAACTACACTAAACTACTAGAACAGGGAGAGCATCCACATCCAACTACACTAAACTACTAGAACAGGGAGAGCATCCACACCCAGCTACACTAAACTACTAGAACAGGGAGAGCATCCACATCCAACTACACTAAACTACTAGAACAGGGAGAGCATCCTCACCCAACTACACTAAACTACTAGAACAGGGAGAGCATCCTCACCCAACTACACTAAACTACTAGAACAGGTACCTCCTTATCCAACTTATCCGACAACCTCTGGTGGTCAGGCAGTCACAGCGCCCTCTGGTGGTCAGGCAGTCACAGCGCCCTCTGGTGGTCAGGCAGTCACAGCGCCCTCTGGGGGTCAGGCAGTCACAGCGCCCTCTGGTGGTCAGGCAGTCACAGCGCCCTCTGGTGGTCAGGCAGTCACAGCGCCCTCTGGTGGTCAGGCTGTAACCCCGCTCCCGTCCCTCCTGCAGGTACACCCTGCAGGCGTCCACCTTCCAGATGTCCATCCTGCTGCAGTACAACACAGAGGACATCTACACGGTGCAGCAGCTCACCGACAGCACCCAGATCAAAACAGTACGAACCCCTTTACTCCAGCGAGGTTAAAGTCCCTCGTTTGTTTCGGTCACGGCCCCTTTAAACCCTGCTGCGTTCTGATTGGTCTCCTCTTGTGTCCTTCAGGATGTCCTGTTTCAGGTCCTGCAGATCTTGTTGAAGTCCAAACTACTGGTGAGTGACCCCTCATACTGTCTGCAGCAACGTTTGCCTCCTCCCACCCCGGTACCCACGAGCAAGGCAGCTGAACCCTGGTGTGTGTGCGTGTTCTTTTCAGGTGCTGGAGGACGAGACGGCCAACGTGGACGACATGGAGTTCAAGCCCGAGGTTCTGATTAAGCTCTTCCTGGGATACAAGAAGTGAGTTTGATCCTCTTCTTAAACGGCCGCAGAAAACATCACACACCGAACCAAACCCGGTGATTACAATCGTATTTCCTACCGGAAATACGATTGTAATCACCGGGTTTGGTTCGGTGTGTGAATGTGTGTATGAATGTTTTGGATTGAATGTTCTCTTGATGATTTCTACCATTTGAAAGCACCTTAATGTCTGCTCCTTTTTTAATTCATATATTCTTTTATTTTGATATTTTGATTTAAAAAAAATCAGGAAGGAAAAGAAAAACTCTTTTCGACGTGAACCTGAAAGATGTGCTGTGCTCCAATATCCATACTTCCTTGAGTACACTTAAACGTAGTACACTATCCGACTTTGGCTCAGCCTGGCTCCGCCCTCTTCCGCTACGTAGCTAAGATGGCTGCTGTTGAGTACGAGAAGCGTACGGCGATCCACACTTCGCGATTTGACCGTTTTGAGTACACCATCCGGGTCCTTTCAGTACACTTATTTTCGCCCGATCTGAATCGGAACGCCCTTTGTACTCAAACTTAGGCTAGTAAGTACGGACAGTGTGGATATTGGAACACGGCATTGGACACGTTGGACCAACCTTAAGCAGCGTTATAGCTCACTAGCTGGCTGGCGTGTGGCTCTGTAGCTTTAGCCGCAGTCCGCTGACCCTGTGTGTGTGTGTGTGTGTGTGTGTGTGTGTGTGTGTGTGTGAGCAGTAAGAAGCTGCGGGTGAACATCAACGTGCCCATGAAGACGGAGCAGAAGCAGGAGCAGGAGACCACCCACAAGAACATCGAGGAGGACCGCAAGCTCCTCATTCAGGTCAGCACCTCTTCCTCCTCCAACCCCTCCCTCCACCCACCTCCTCTTCCTCCTCCAACCCCTCCCTCCACCCACCTCCTCTTCCTCCTCAAACCCCTCCCTCCACCCTGCTCCTCTTCCTCCTCAAACCCCTCCCTCCGCCCGGCTCCTCAGTGACGAGGCTGCCGCCCGCCCAGTTTGCCAACAGATTAACTGTTCCTGTGAGGGAACCAATCAATTTATAGGATAAGATTGGGTTCAGAATTGAATCATGGGAAATGAAGTCTTTTTCTATTCTGGTTCATCAAAATAATACAATTTGACTGAGGCCAGCTGATTTAATCTGGATTCACCGTGATCTGCTGTGTGTGTGTGTGTGTGCGTGCGTGTGCAGGCTGCCATAGTGAGGATCATGAAGATGAGGAAGGTCCTGAAGCACCAGCAGCTCCTGGCCGAGGTCCTGAACCAGCTGTCGTCCCGCTTCAAGCCCAGAGTCCCCGTCATCAAGGTACGTAAAAACTACAACTCCCAGAGTCCCTATGATCAAGGCACAAACACAGTAAAAACTACAACTCCCAGAGTCCCTATGATCAAGGCACAAACACAGTAAAAACTACAACTCCCAGAGTCCCTATGATCAAGGCACATAAACACAGTAAAAACTACAACTCCCAGAGTCCCTATGATCAAGGTAGATAAACTACAACTCCCAGTGTTGCCCCCATGAAGGTACACTACCATAGTGTATAAACGCCGCTTTTTTATTATCATACGTGGCATAAAATTATCTTAAAAGGGCATTTTATCCAGTATGTAAACACAGTATAAACTACAACTCCCAGAGTCCCGAGTCCCCAGAAATAGTCAAGATAAAATGATGATTTTAACGCAACTACTCCTGGTGTAATGTGTCGTCTAACGATGTCGGGACACACCTGAAACAACAAAGCTTGTTCCTGTCCTCCAACACTGACCCCCCCCCCCCCCCCTGTGTGCGCCCCCTCCTGCAGAAGTGCATCGACATCCTGATCGAGAAGGAGTACCTGGAGCGGGTGGACGGGGAGAAGGACACCTACAGCTACCTGGCCTAGCCCCGCCCCCTCCTTCACCTTTCATTAGTTCTTTCTTTTATCTCAGTGTCGAAGTAACATAAGTGTGAGGCGCGGCCGGCCCAGCTGGTCTTCGCCACAGCAACGAGAAGCACTCAGCCACCCCCCCCTGCCCCCCCCCCCCTCCCCTCAGGTGTTGTGGGCACCTGGGGGCGTCAGACAAAACCCCACCAACCAATGGCGTCTGATCCCGCCTCCCGGCGACCCCAAGGACAAACCGCTATTGCCCCCCACTACACACACATGCACACATCCCCTGTATGTTTTCATGGTGTAAATATGAACGAGAACTCTGGAAGAGACGAGTTGATGTTTGGCCAGTCGTGGGAGGAGCATGGAGCAGGGGCCATCTGCATGCCACCGCCCACCGTCGGAAGCCCCGCCTCCACCAGTTCCTATAATTTATGTTCCTGTCTTAATGGCAAACGGCGGCCGGGGTGACGGAGGGGCGAGGGCAGTGAGAGCCCGACTGGCATAAACATTCACACCCCCACCCCCTCCAGGACCAGCCGGATTTGAACCGGGGGGGGGGGGATGCTTGGATTGGTTTTTGTTTTTCGGTCGGCTGGAACACCCTGTGCGGCAGGTGGACATTTGTATAGTGTTTCATTTTCTAAGTGTGTGATGAATAAAAAGTTAAGATTTCTCTAACAAATGGTCCGTTAGGCTTTGTGAAGTTACTCGGTAATCGTATTGGGAGTAAATGAGTTCTCTAAAATTGTATTTTACTTTATGAATAACAAGCACAGGACCGTATACAACAGTTTATTCTGCATCATGTTGAACAACAAAGAGTCGGTAAATAATACAAAAATCAGCACCTTTATTTGTGGTAAGGAGACCTGTGGAGAACATGGGTTTGAGAAGAGCAGCGGCTGGAGGTTGTGGACGCTGAACTGGTTTGTGTACACTCGTTCCCCATAGTGTATGTATCCCGTATGCCTTCTACTCCAACCTCATCGATGTCCGGGGCTAGCTGGTTCAGATGGGTGCCAGTTTAATTGTCTAAATCCCTTCAGTCTGTGGTAATAATGCCAGCTGGTGTAACGACTAGATTGGATATATTGAAAAAAGGACTCCACGGTAGACAACTGACAAAGAACATTAATGATAATTAATAACCAATATTCATAGAAGTTGATTCCAGAGCACATGGCGTGGTTCATAATTACATCAAACGTCTTAAATAACAGGAAAATAAAACGGTACACATGTAAAAAAAAAAAGGAAATAATCCTTTCCGGAAACCGACCAAAACCTTTTAGCGAGAAGTAACATGAGTCCTGAACAGGAAGTCTGGTTTCAGGTGAACTGAGTACATCGTAACGCTCTAACAGAGGAAGGCCCGGCTCGGCAGCAGACCGGACTGAGAGGGCGTCAGTGGAAGGCTGGTGCCATTCACTAGCCCTGGAATCAGAAGCACCAGGTTCTGTGTTTAAAGCACCAGATACCGGACAGCCCATGATCAGTAAGAGGGTGGGTATGACCTCCTGTACACGATAGGAGGCATGCTCAGGGAAGAAGGAGTACGGATCAACTGATTGGACATCACACACGAGGCAGTCTGCTGATTGGTTACTAGGGGCTCAAACCGATTAAAGCCACCGCTACTCAAAATGCTAGCCTCTACGTTGACCACATGTGAAACCCCTTGTTGCAGATCTCTAAAACACAAAAAGCGAACATCTAAAATGACAACACATCCCTAAGCTTAGGCTTCTTTTTATTAATATTTTCATGATTATGGAATAGGGTCATGCTTCGTGGTCCATTCAGAGACTCAAGGCACGGCAAAAGGTTGACTGTCGGCTGTGTGTACACACACAGCTTCCCCACACTGCAAGAATACATGATGTCTGCATGGCACTGACCGGAGGACCGACGCCGGGTCAGTTGAAACGTCAACAATCATGACGTTTCCTCTGCGTTGGTTTGAGAAGACCAGTGTGTCACACGTCCGCTTGTTTGATCTGAGGGGCCTGAAACGCTGCCCCTTAACGGGACTCTAAGAAGCAGACACTAACGTGAACTAACGAGCTGCTGGCCAATCAGAATGGAGGACTGGGAGGAGCTTAGGGCCGGTCCATGTGACGCAGGGCTGTACCAGTAGAGGGTCACCTTACAGTTCAGTAAAAAGACAAGAATGAGCCAGAGGAGATGATTACAACCTGAAGATTATCCGTTGTTTATTTGGTTGGGTGTTTGGAGAGGAATGACCGCGCTGAAGGGCTGGGTCGTGAGAGAGTAGTGGTCCAGAGGTTTGAGCGCTGCAGTAGGAAGGAGCAGCTGGGTGCTGAAGCACAGGGTTCCCCGGTGAACCAGCAGGCGTTCAGCCACTAGAGGGCGTCGGGCTCAGAGGCTCCAGCCGATGGGTTAATCTGGTGGTCAGCCGTTTGGATGAACCTCCCAGAGAGCCGACGGTCGACTTAGGCCGAGGACACGCTGGTCTCTGACGGGGGGGTGGGGGCCTTCACAGGAGAATGTCTGTGTGTTCATCAGGGCCGTCTGAAAGATATGTCGGCCCGGAGAGCTCATGGATGCTTCCCGGTATCAGCACCAATCCTTCAACCAATCAGGATGCAGCGTGGTGGTGGGGGCGGGTTCTGTTTGAGCTCCATTCCCTCCTTTATGAACAGAAGCACAGACGTAGTGATGACGATGATGGACAGGCTTGCCGGTCTGCGTCTGTCCGGTCGGACTGAAGCCTCCTGCTGGTCGATTGGTCCCTGAGGCGTTGGGAGGACATTGGAAGTTTTCCCGGCAGTAGAAAAATGGCCGTCGGAGCATTTTAGTCGTGGGCCGAGGCGGAATCTGACTCCCAACCTCTCCCGCCTGTGGCGGGATGAGGGTAGGGTTGTGAAGACATCAACACAAGGGAAGTAGAAAAAAAAAACTTGCCTGCCATGGCAACAGTAAAAACAAAAAAGAAGTTCCGGTTCAGATCCAAAAAGTCCCAGAATTCCTGAAACTCTGACTGAGTTGGTTGGTGGAGTTGTTCTGGTTTCCTGAAGTGGCCACTTGACTGCCAGTGTGTTTGTGTATGTGGGGGAGAGCGCGTGTGTATGAGTGTGTGTGAGTGTGAGTGTGTGTGTGTGTGTGTGTAAGGCCTTTGTGTAACAGACTCAGGAGGTAGTAGCTCTAGGCCATCTCCAGTTCCCGTTCGATCCCAACGTACTTCAGGGCGTCGGCCTGGCTATACCTGGGGGCGGAGACAGAGGGAGGAGTTAGCTTAGCAGTGGCTACCTGGAGCTAGCTCAGATACTGTTCTTTGTATGCATTTCAAAATGGGGATCAATGGCCCTTTAACAAAACACACGCAGTCAAGAGACTTCAGACAATTTATAGAAGTATCTGAACCAGTGTTCAGTAGATATGCCACCAATGCAGAACACAACTACTTAGGTTAGGTTGAGATGAGAAGCACGTGCCGGCTCACAACTAAAACACGGCAGTTCAAAGCACATTTGACCTGCCCATTTGCAGACGATCATGAAAAACTTGAACTTTAACAAATGAAGAAGATCAAGTCTAGTGAACTTGGTGAACTGTTGGTGGTAAAGATGTAAACAAAGAGTACTGGGGCGGTCAGTACAGACCTGTAGTCGAAGAACAGCTCCTCTCCGGTCTGGATGGCCCTCTTGGCGAAGATTCCTATCCTGTGGTCGCCGTTCACCATCATCACTGAGGGACCAGAGAGATACAGAGTCACACCAGTCCCTCTGGGGGTCAATGAACCACCATCATCACTGAGGGACCAGAGAGATACAGAGTCACACCAGTCCCTCTGGTGGTCAATGAACCACCATCATCACTGAGGGACCAGAGAGATACAGAGTCACACCAGTCCCTCTGGGGGTTAATGAACCACCATCATCACTGAGGGACCAGAGAGATACAGAGTCACACCACAGTCCCTCTGGTGGTCAATGAACCACCATCATCACTGAGGGACCAGAGAGATACAGAGTCACACCAGTCCCTCTAGGGGTCAATGAACCACCATCATCACTGAGGGACCAGAGAGATACAGAGTCACACCACAGTCCCTCTGGTGGTCAATGAACCACCATCATCACTGAGGGACCAGAGAGATACAGAGTCACACCAGTCCCTCTGGTGGTCAATGAACCACCATCATCACTGAGGGACCAGAGAGATACAGAGTCACACCAGTCCCTCTGGTGGTCAATGAACCACCATCATCACTGAGGGACCAGAGAGATACAGAGAGATACAGAGTCACACCACAGTCCCTCTGGTGGTCAATGAACCACCATCATCACTGAGGGACCAGAGGGATACAGAGTCACACCACAGTCCCTCTGGGGGTTAATGAACCACCATCATCACTGAGGGACCAGAGAGATACAGAGTCACACCAGTCCCTCTGGGGGTCAATGAACCACCATCATCACTGAGGGACCAGAGAGATACAGAGTCACACCACAGTCCCTCTGGGGGTTAATGAACCATGAGAGGAGAGACCGCCGGCCATACATAGTCACATGACAGTCAGTACCGTTGGTTAATGCATGAATTTCACTTCCACAATAGAGCCGACGATGGTAACCGCGACAACCACTGTGTACAAATCACTGGCGGTAGACTCAATAAGTCTTAATATAGTGGTCAACAGTGAAGCTATTTTACCTTGAGGGGATGTGGTTCAACTCTGTAATACGTCTGATGTAATCCGTCTACTTCACTAATACAAGATGGCCATTTAGACAGAGCAGGTGTCAGGTGTGTGAAGCTCTGTCTGGGAAGCGGTTGATTAGCCACGTCAGAGAGAGCGTTAACGCTTTTCAGACAGTTATGTATAACGCCTCAGTGTGTGCGCATATGTGTGTAAGTGTGCGTGTGTGTGTTTTAAAGTCAAGCCGACAAAGGGGGTTCACTTAATCTGAAGTACTATAGGTGCCATTTTCTTAATACAGTCCAAGAAGACGTCTAATACACGGTGATAGTTAACAGACCGAGGCTCCCTTGACTGGGAGGACCTCTCATGTGAACCTCTCATGTGCTTAGTGTGCCGCTCACCTTTTGCATAGCAGTTGGGGTTCACAGAGTGGTTGGCGAAGCGGATCTTGTTGCCCTTCCTCGTGGCGTCGACCACAAAGTCTGGAAACAGAGACAGGGTTCTTCATCAGCACCACTGACATCATACCGCCGCTCCAGAGCAGACAGGACGGACAGACAGCCAAGCGGAGGAAGTCCTCGACTGACGTCTCGTTACCAGACAACTCATTACCAGACGTCTCATTAACAGAGGGCTCGTTACCAGACGTCTCATTACCAGAGGGCTCATCAGCACTGTTAATGGAGCTTCATTAATCAGACCCTCCAGGATTTCGCGATGCTGCGATTTGCAACTTCAGCGCAACATCAACCAATCACAGCGAATTGAGTGCAGTGTCGCAATTTTAACCAACCACCGCAACTTTCCCGCAAATTTGACCAATCAGTGGCGTCGTCTTGAACTGACGTCGACAAACTACCTTCCGCCTCACTTCCGTGTTTATACTACTTCAAGCATTCATGCAGCATGTGTGCGTCCAACGTTTCACACTTGCAGACCAAAATAACTGAAAGATCGTGAAATGGGGTCGGCTTAGCTCAGGAGGTAGAGCAGTTGTCTTGTAACCGAAAGGTTGCTAGTTCAATCGCCAGCTCCTCCTAGCTGAGTGTTGATGTGTCCCTGAGCAAGACACTTAACCCTAACTGCTCCTGACGAGCTGGCTGTCGCCTTGCACGGTTGACTCTGCCGTCGGTGTGTCAACGTGTGTATTAACCGATGTTAGTCGCTTTGGATTAAAGCTAAATGCCCTAATTATAAATTGTAAAAGCAGTATCCTCAAAAAAGGCCCGCGAAATCCTGGAGGGAATGATTAATGAGCCAGGAAGACGCAGCAAAGCATCCCATCTCAGGTCAGGCCCCGAAGAGGGTTGCCAGATTGGGCCCGATTTCCCACCCAGTCTGGCAGCAGAACGCAGACTTAGATCAAAGTCTGGCCAGAGCGACGCTTCTGCGTCTACGGCGCGCTCACCGTTGTTGAGGTTGAACAGGAAGCTGCACATGTACTTGTCGTAGACCTTGCCTCTGCGGTCCGCCTCGTCCTGGGAGATGATCTGCGCACACACACACACACACAAAGGGTCAAAGGTCACGGCGTTGTCAGCTATTTAGGCACTAGAATAGAGCAGCTTCTTGAAGTGGATTGGATAACGAGGGTTACTGGAAGAGGGGTGCAGGGAGATCGGGTGTGGGGTGCATCAATCACTCAGTGTATAACTGCAGCAGGATCACCGTGCGTGTGGCTGGCCTACCTCTCCACAGTACTCGGAGATGAACTCGTTCTTGTGCACCGGCTCCTTGATGAAGATGCCCCAGCCGGCCACATCTGACGGAGCCAGCAGCAGGTGCTGAGACAGAGGGTGGAGCAGAGAGGGTGGAGCAGAGAGGGGTACGTTAGTATACACTCGCTGATAACGGGGAATCAAGGCACGCCAGGTGAAAGGGGAAATACTATAGAAGATCCCTAAGTGGCTTAAGAGTGTCATTACTCAGCATAGTTATCAAGGATCAGTCTGGTGCGAGCTATAGACTTTGTAATAAGGGGTACAGTATGGCACGATGGTCGCTGAGACGAATGCGAGAGAGCGAGAGACAGAGTGCATGAGAATGAGACAGACAGACAGTGCGTACCTTCTTGGCTCCCCTCTGGATTGAGCAGACAGACAGACAGACAGACAGACATACAGTCAGGCAGACAGACAGGCAGTGCGTACCTTCTTGGCTCCTCTCTGGATGGAGCAGTTCTTGCAGGAGACGTTCTTGCTGTCCCAGTGCTCCGCCGCGCCGCAGGTGAGACAGAGGTCGGGGTCACACTCGCGGACCGCCAGGTAGCACGGGCACTGCTTGGTGTTGCACTGGGCCTTACACCTGCAGCCCGGGAACCGGTTCTGACCTGCACCCGCAACAAGACCCCGTACCGGAGTTAGACGTTTACATTCAGGTCGTTCAGCTGACGCTTTGATCCAAAGCCACTGACTATAAGTCCATTGGTCAGGAGAAGGAGAAACAACATATTTGTCGGTGCGGTAAGGATGTTCATAGAACCAGGGGCCAGGCAGTACCAATGGCTAGGTTAACCCATTCCTATGTCATCATTCTATGGCCTGTTAAGCCCTTTAAGGCTGTACCTGTGATTAGGGCATTGAATTTAATTGAATTCCCCCATGTACTACAAAGATAGCTAGGATAAACCGCTACACAATGCCACGTACTATTTATAGACTTGGAACACACAGCTTTTATGCTTGTTTTTGAATAATAATAAAATTATTTTTTTTAATACATAAGGGTCATCTGTGAGGTATTCTGATATACACGGGTACATTTTAATTAATGAATTATAAATAATATTAAGCAGTTATACTTTAGCTTGTGTTAAACATTGTGTCTACTTGTACGGTTCACATTGAGACGAGGTAGGTGCTGATTGGGTGACTTTACATTCAGAGCTGCACTGGCAGAACTTTTCACAGAAGTTCTGAGCTGTGACACAGGGGCAGGAGGAGTCACATGGTTGCCTCGGGTGGTCACATGGTTGGTAGTTGTACACGTGATTGGACGAGCCGTCTGGAGGGGAGGAAGTAAACAGGATGCATGTTATCAAAAGGAATCGAGTAAAGAAAGACTGAAACGGGCTGGCATACATGTAACGATAATGCGATATAAATATGGTAGGTAGATGATAAAAGATGTACAAAATGTTTATTTGGCCAATTGATGTACTATATTTACGGTAAATCTCAATGTTATGCAGCCTTGCCACTCAAATATACAACTACAATTTCTGCAATCAGCAAACATAAACATTTATATATTGAAATACATTTAAAAGACGTAATTTATATTTTTTTATTAATATTTTTTTAAAAGAGCATAAAAAGTATATTACATATATTGATAGTTTTTTATCAGTAATATTTATGGGTCCCGTGGATGAGGTAGTGTGTGGGGCGCGCGCCTGACCTTTCTTGAGCTGGATCTTGCGGCAGTGGGTTGCCCAGAGTCTGTGCTTCTTCCTCTTCTTCCTGGGGGGCGTGTCCTCGTCTTCGTCCTCGGTGGGCGCGCGGGCGATGATGCTCGACTCCTTCACCCTGAACTCGTACACCTGGGGGGGGGGGGGGGGGGGGTTAGTCCCGGGCTGCAGACAACAGACCTCTGGGGAAGAAGGCCCGCCCCCATCGGTCAAATGTCTACGGTATACAACACGGGGTTGTAGAATGGTCGCACATAACAAACTGTGGCTGGCGAAGACGTACAAGCTGCGTCACGGTATGAAATACACACTTTTCCCACCTAGTTTCGGCTGGGTCCTTGGATTGTCGGTGCCGTTAAAGTAGCGTTATTAATCGTTTACTACTTTAACGGCACCGACAAATCCAAAAGTCGAAAAACTAGATGGAAAAAAAAGTGTAGTTCAACACGCGCCGCAGCTTTGACTTCTTTTCCTCTTCCACGTACGCTCCTTCATAAACCCCGTGGTATTGCCCACAGACATTTGACCGAGGGTCCCGGAGCCTCGGAGGCGGGGCTTATTCTCCAGGGGGGACGGGGGACGGTGGCGTCCTGGATCACAGCGAAGTGTTCATGCATGTTAGTGACCCACGGCGTAGGAGCAACGTCAGGGTTTCCCACAGCGCTTTTACAGCTTAGGCGGCCGCCTTAGCAACACACGCCTGTCGCCTTGACTACCGTCCAAAAACAAAGGATCAAAAACCAAGAATATATATATTTTAACAGTTAGATCATTGTTCGTGATAAATCATTAACAAGATTAAATCAGTTCAGTTAAATCGTTGAGCTTGTTCCAGGTTTTATTTTGGAAAGCAGATTATTTATCAATGATATCCAACTTCCTATTGAGTGTTTAATATCTCTGAATGACCCCCCGGGGAGCGGGCGCTACCTGTCTGCAGGTCTTGGTGCCGATGAGCCGGGCGATGGCGCAGTAGTTGTCGTAGTACGTCCCGATCAGCACCCTGAACAGGGAGGCCTCGGCACCACTCCAGTCAACCGGCTCCGGCTCGCAGGTCAGCTTCAACGTGACCGGGGTCGGGGAGCGGGAGGTCCCCTCTGTGGGGGGGGGGGGGGGGGGGGGGGGGACACGGAGCAGTGAGCACGGGGAGGACGGGACCGGCTACCATCAGTACGACTGGTGACGCTACCAGGGGAACAAACTAATCTTCACTGATCAATGTTTCAATGAGAATTAAAGGGGCATTCAGATTATAAAACCCAATGGAATACAAAGAGCAGAGAAAATAAATGTACTATTAGGGTACACAGGAGGGCTCAGAGTGAGTGAGTGAGTGAGTGAGAGTGTGTGTGTCCCCTCACCTGAGCTGCTGGTCTGCATTGCTTTTTTATCCTTATCTTCTTTATGGTTGTCGTGGTTGTCGTGGGTATCGTGTTTATCATGGTTGTCGGGGTTATCATGGTTGTCGTGGTTATCATGGTTGTCGAGGTTATCGTGTTTGTCGTGGTTGTCATGTTTGTCGTGGTTGTCATGTTTGTCATGTTTGTCGTGGTTGTCATGGTTATCGTGGTTGTTGACGACAGCGCCCTCCTCATGGTTGGCGACCGCGTCTCCGTCCTTGCTGCCCTCGCCGTCGCTGTCCGTGTCTTTGGTTTCCGAGGAGACGGACGGGCTGCCCGGCCGGCTGCTGGGTCGCCCGCGGCGACGGGCAGCAGCGGGGCGCTTGGAGGGGCTCTTCACCTCCTCGGCCTCCTCCTCCCCCCCCTCCCCCTCCGGGGCCATGATGGCGGGGAACTCCCGGACGCCGTCGTCCTGGTGAGGACACCCTGACGTTAGTGTTCCTCCACACACAGCCCTCTCACACGCTCTCCTCCAAAGCAACTCATCGCAGCTTGTGGGCGGCACGTGGCTCAGGAGACAGAGCGGGGTGGTACGTTACCGGGAGGGTGCTAGTCCGATCCCCGGCTCCTCCTAGCTGAGGGTCGAGGTGTCCCTGAGCGAGCGCTCATGCACACATTCACGTGAATGTGTGCATGAACGGGTGAATGCTGGGCAGTATAGTAAAGCACTTTGGAGTGGCCCCTGGTTCGAGAAGCGCTGTATAAATGCAGTCCATTCACCATTTTAACTACAGGCCCATGTGACTAATGAGAAGCTTGGGGGTAAGGGACTACGGTTGGCTTCAAACATCCGGTTGTACAGCAGGCTTCAACACCAGGTCCCGTCATGACAACGTTCTATAGCGATGGGTGACATTCGGGCTTAAAAGGCGACATATTATACCACCCGGTGTGAGTGTGATTAGCCATTACAAGCCGTTTTCAAAATCTGCCTCTTCTGACATCACAAGTGGGCGTGTCCACATAGATGCGTTCTGGATAGATCAGTCTACCAGCCATTGATCCGTCATCCATCTTGGTTGACACGTCCACTGGTGATGTGAGAAGAGGCTGATTTCCTGATGGTATAATATGGGACCTTTAAGGTCATCCAGTGGCCCGGGTCAGTCCCTCACCTGCACCAGGTGCATGTAGCAGTCGCTGCCGCACGGCTTGTTGTCCACCAGGCTCTCCATGTTCTTACGCTTGTAGGTGTTTGGCGTGGCGTGGAACGCTGCCAGAGGAGACACGAGGACAACACAATGCTGCCGTCAAGGAAATGAAGGGACACGTTCAAACTGGAACATGACAAATATCAAAAAATAAAATAAAGATCATCAAAAAGACATTGTTCAGGACATAGCACATCATTATACATATTAATATACCAAACCCAAGCTTAACTGATATTGTGGGCATCGAGTTAAGACTTGGTACAATTTAGCAACGTGACTTGGGCCCGTGACTACGGAAACATGGCGTCAACGAGCGGCTCGGGCCGGCGGCCACGTTGCTCAAGGGTCCCCCCTACAGGTGAGACCGCAGACATTAGGGGATCGAACCCAGAGCGTCCCCCCTCCATCATTACCCATCGTCTGGCAGGGCGGCAGATCGTCTGTCCGCTGGGGGGCGTGTTCGGAGTGTGAGGACTCACGGTGGAGGAAGCAGTCGTACTTGAAGCAGCGGCGGCAGAAGAGTGTGTGGAAGGAGTGCAGGCTCTGCTCGCGCTGCACAGAGCGCGCGTTGGGCCCGTCGATGTTGGGCGTGCACTCTGGGGGCAAAGCCCCCGGGAGCTGGGGCTCAGTCAGCTCCTTGTACCTGGGTGGGGGGGGGGGGGGGCATGAGCGCACGCACAGGAGCATGCATGGGAACATAGACCGACACGAGCACACAGACCGACACGAGCACACAGACAGACACGAGCACACAGACCGACACGAGCACACAGACCGACACGAGCACACAGACCGACACGAGCACACAGACGGACACGAGCACACAGACGGACACGAGCACACAGACGGACACGAGCACACAGACGGACACGAGCACACAGACAGACACGAGCACACAGACAGACACGAGCACACAGACAGACACGAGCACACAGAGGTCAGTAAGAGTGATGCAATGATTGCAAAACTATTAATAATGGATTGAATTTATATAGCGCTATTCTAGACACTCAAAGACGCTTTACAGTGAAGGGGGGACCTTACTAACCACCACCAGTGTGTAGCCCCCACTGGGGTGATGCACGGCAGCCAATCTGCGCCAGAACGCTCACCACACACACACTTGAGGTGGAGTGAGGGAACTAATGAGTCAGCCAATTATACAGGAGGATGATTAGGGGGCCAGACTGAATGAGCCTGGTCGGGCCAGGACACCGGGGAAACCCCTTCTCTTTGCGATAAGTTCCCTGGGATCTTTTGTGACCTCAGTGAGTCAGGACCTCGGTTTAACGTCTCCTCCGAAGGACGGCGCCTTCCACAGCACAGTTTCCCCGTCACTGCACTGGGGCATCGGGTTAATGTTAAGGCCATAGGGAAGAGTGCCAACTAGTGGCCACCACCCGACACCACTTACAGCACCTGGTATTCCCAGGCGGTCTCTCATCCAAGTCCTAACCAGGCCCGACCAGGCTTAGCTTCCGAGATCAGACGTGTCCATGGTGCTAAGGCCAATTACATTACACTACCACATTTGATAATATGTTGCCTTTAATCTGTGTAGGGTGTGTATTATCTATGTAGTGCACAGTTTCTCGCAGATTGTTAGATAAGGTGGTTGGCTTTGCCTTGAGACCGGGGGGGGGGGGGGCTTTTAAATTTTATCGCATTGAAAACAAATCTTTTTTTTTTTACCTAGTTCAGGCGGCAGGCGTGTGTTGCTTAGGCTACACACCTACACCTAAGCTGTTAAGTGCTGTTGGAAACCCTGTTGTGTATGCTATTAACCGTTTCCCCTTTGCCAAGTGCCCGACTGAGCATGTGTGGGCCTGACTCACACCAATAAACGGCCATCCCACTGAATCCTTTCATTTAAATTGACTTTACTTGTATTGCACTACAAAAAACCTAAATCGGTACACGATGGCATCTCCCAACCTAAACCTCGGTATGGCCACACTCACTTCTCCTTGAGTTCCTCGGTGGAGCCTTTGTCAGGGAACATGGCGGAGATGGCTTCAAAGATCTTGTCTGAGGGGAACTTCTTGCTGCTGTCGTTGCTGCTGCTATGATCTGGAGAGGAAAGAGCATCACAAAAACTGTTACAGCGAGGTCAGGATGGGGGGGGGGTCGGACTCAAACCAAGCGATATGATTATCGATACACTGGTGCCAAATATCGATGTTATCATATATTTTTTATATTTCTAAGGACGAGTAACTGAAAAGCTCAAGTTTGGACCATGAATAAAGGCTGAAGTCCAGCCCTTTAACTATGAATACAAAACACCCGTGAAAAGGTAGACATATCTTGATGCATCATTATCGTATTGCCTAACGATATATTGATTATTGGAGAGGCGCTGTGCGCGATACTATCTGTATCGTGGGCCGTGTTATCTCATATCCTACCATGAGGTACCCTGTGTCTCCCACCCCTAGTGTCTACTGATAATCCATCTACATGCAGAGGGGGTCTTACTCTCGGTGGTGACCAGGGGGTCTTTGCTGGGCTCCTCGGGGGGGGGCAGCTGCTGCTGCTCCTTGCTCTCACAAAGCTCCAGCTTCTCCACCTTGAAGTCGGGCTGCTCTTCCTCATCCTCCTCATCCTCGTTGTCGCTGTACTGGGTCAGAGCACTCACCAACTCCACGAAGATCTCGTCGTTGATGAAGCCGCACTCTGCAGACACACACACACAATGTAATCAGTTCTAGGGATGTGATCCATGACAACAGTTGATGAGAAAGATACACACACAATTAAGAAAATAGCTTTTGTATAAATTATAACTTTTTTATTGACTCATTTCTAAAATGAGGTCCAATTGAATCCAGTTAACAGCAGCTATGAAAAATCAATCTTTTCATTAATTATTGTATGCTGTACATCCATCGTGTAGCATCGTATCCTAGCTATCTTTGTTGCATAAGGGGAATGGGTTAAACTAGCAATAGATATTGCTTGGCACTTCGTTCTATGAACATCCTTACTGAACAGACAGCGATATATTTTTGTTTGTCTTTCTTCTGACAAATGTACTCATTGTAAGTGGCTTTGGATAAAAAAAGAAAGTCTGCTCAACACCCTAAAGGTTAATGTAAATTAATTAAATTACATCTAGCGCAACCAACGCCATCTGATGAGTCTCCAACAGGAGCTTCACATCAGTGGGTGGCACAGAAGAGCCTAAAGGACTACTATGTACAATGAACAACGCTCCGGCTGCAGCACCCAGCTCTCCTGCATGCCCTTGTATACGAGGAGGTGACGAGGGCCTCCGGTCGGCGCTCACCTCGGTCTCCATGGACCTTGCCGTCGTAGTTCTTGATGAGCTCCTCGATGAAGGTGCCGTCCTGGTCCAAGATCTCGTCCCCCATGTAGGGGATGTTGTGGAGCACCGTCTCATCTTCCACCTGGACACACACACACACAAATGGGGGAGGGGGAGGGAGAGAAGGGGGGTTCATGGGAGTTGTAGTCCAAGGGCCAGCTGAATACAGAACAACTGGAACGACTTAACCCTGACCACAAACCCAGCACCAGTAGCAGAAGGTACACATTTCGGCTCCGTGTTTCAATTGATTTCAGTTCCATGGATGCTGATGTCGAGGTAGGTGAGTGGGTGAGTGAGAGACAGACGGATGTTTCATACCATGAAGTTCTGCTGCAGTGGCGACCAGGAGTACATGACTGGTACGGAGGCCACAGCGTTCAGGGTCTTCAGAGGGATCACCTGCTTGGGGAACTCGGAGAAGCCACTGTCCACCGTGCACTGTGGACGGAGAGGCGAGACGTATAACGTTTGATATGCCGAGAGTATATTTCTAGGTTAGAAAGCTCACTGTAGGTGTCCTTAAGAAGGATCCCTTGAAAGAAAACAATGCACATTGTAATGATTGCTTGACGTTCCACTTTTGAACGCTGATTGTAAACACAAAGCCGCCATCATGTGTCCGTAGCCTGAAGACACCGTGTGGGAGATATGTGCGCGTGTTACGGAGGGAGCGTGCACCTCTCTGGTCCCGCGCAGGGAGCTGACCGCCGTCATCACGTGAGCGGGCTGGATGCGTCGGGTCTTCCACTCCTGGTTCAGGACGTCCGTCCGATCCATGATCTTCTGCCGGTTGGTGTTGAACATGCTCTGGGGGGAGAACGCCGACGGGGTCAACGAGACATGGACCGGTACGTGGAATGGGTGGAGTCAGAATCAGCGTTGAAGGAGAGGGGGTAGGACCATTTGAGTTGTGTGTTTTCAAAATCTGCTGGCGTTTCACAAATCCCATACCCAACCTTTAAGTGAACGACAGCCACCGTCTACGAAGGACGTCCTCTTGACAGCAAAGAGACTGATGAACCCTGGCATTCGGACTTTTAAACACGCATCCAACAGGTTCACTTTGTGTTTCCTTGACCCTTAATACTAGTTAACCTTAGTGTTATGACATGAATCCAGATAATCTCAGGACCATGACACGAGCTCTGAATGGGCTCTCACTAGCAAGCCCGTCACCGTGAGTTTGGGCTTTGACTCCGAACTTCCATATTCAAATATCAAAAAATAAATCAAAATTCGAACGAATATTAGGCAACCCTTAATATTCGAACCCATTATGGGCAGGCCAAGAGGGAGAGACATCGGAGAACCCGACGCACTCTATTCATAATATTGTAATGACCACGGAAGAGGCAGTGAATGAAGTATTGATTAGACAGCGATTAGAAACCTAATAAACCGTTGGAACACGCAAGACCGGTAACCATAGCAACGCGGTAAACAAACCTCGCGAAGCCCATCCACGTCTTACTGAAGGCATTTAATGGCCAAAATATTATTAATAAATATTCAAATATTAATAAACAAACGAACTTCAAATATGAAGTTCACACACCCCCCCCTACCCCCCACGGGGGGGGGGGGGGGGTAGGGTGTGTGTGTGTGTGTGTGTGTGTGTGTGTGTGTGTGTGTGTGTGTGTGTGTGTGTGTGTGTGTGTTTACCTTGACCTCATCCGCCCGGCGGAAGCGTTTGAGCTGGCGCAGCCTCATGTACTCAGACTTGACCCTCCTCTTCCAGCAGGCCGGGCCTTTCTCGGAGCGTTTCCCTGTCAGCACCATGGTCGACCTGGAGCGACACACGGCACCCATCAGTCACCGTGCTGTTTGACTGACAAACCAGGGCCTCAGAGGCCCTCCCCCGTCTCCCTGACTGTCGTTTGGACAGTTTCCCTGTTTTGGGATTTAGCAATGTTTTTTTGATGAATACGATAACATTTTTACCTACCGAGTGCACTATGTACAGCACTTTGGTCAGTGCGAACTGTTATAAATGTGCTTTATAAATACATTTTACTCACTTACATTAACTGTAATACGCTTCATTAACTTTATAAAAAGGTTACAAGCATCATTTTGACTATGGGGTGACACTTGGATAACCACCAACTTCAGATTTTTTAATTTATGATGCATTTTTCCGAGTTGAAGGCATGATGACCTTTCCATTGTGAGCTCTATGGCTGTAGCCAGCTCTACTGATTTACTTCCCCACTGAATTAAACCATTAGGGGAAGGAGGAACTAGAGAGCAATCTAGCATTGTAAACAGGGAAGCCAAATGACAAGCGAGACCGAACCCTGCTCTCAACGAAGAGAAGAGTGACGGTTTAAAACGCATTCAGCTGTACTCGCAATTCTGATTTCCCTCCCGAATGGCATAAGTTATTGCGGGATGCAAATCAGCTAGCCAGAGATAAAATCTGAAAATATTTCAGTTTCTTTTTTTTAATATGTTTTTAACTACTGTGAATTTAACTACCCTTACATCCGTTATGACATTAAAACAAGTATTCAGATCATATCTAGATGCAGTGGCTGTCAGATCACTTTCCTCCGTAACTCACATTAACTTTTTCAAACCTTACAAGAGGGGATATCTGCTGTAGGCCTTAAGAGATATAGTAAACTACGAAAAGACAACGCTCAAACATCAATGTTTGTATACTGACGTGCACAACATAACAGACAATTAACTAGAAAGCAACTTCAAATTAAGACAGGAGTGTTTTAGCCTGCCTGAGTCTCTAATCTAAAACATGTGGACACAGCCTACAATTAGGATGTTGGTGAATTGGATGATATATTACGTAAGCTGCATTTCACCCTGTACAACTCGTCTAACAAGATTAACTTTCTGCAAAATATTTACCATGCCAGTTCTTGGAGCATGCCGTTGCATTCATGGCATTGAATAATGATTACACAGCCGTCCACAGTGATACCACATGTCTGCTCTTAGGAGACACACTTCTGACCTGAGCTGAGACACAGGGTTTGTGGTTGCTTTTGTGGTATCGTACAACATGTACAAAAAAGGCTGTTGAAAGAACGTTGCTTCACCAAATATCAGATCACCAGTGAGCCAAGACACCAATCACGACACGTTGAAAATATAAAATCAATCACCCATTTCTGTTTTTGCGCACAAAAAAAAAACGTCCACCCTGACATTTTGAAGCAATAACTTCCATAAACAACGAGGGGTTCTCACTGTCAAGCCTCACACTTGTTGGACCAACAGCCTGACAATGTAAACAAAACACATTAAACGGAACAAACGTTAAGGGTGCAAACACATTAGGAGGTGTCGAAAGTTAAGGATGTAAACACATTAAGTGGAATCAAAAGTTAAGGGTGTAAACATATTAAGTGGACTCAAAAGTTAATGGTTTTAAGTTAAAACCCCTAACTTTTGATTCCACTTAATGTGTTCCAACTTTTAACACATTAAATGGAATCAAAAGCTAAGGGTGTAAACACATGTAGTTTTAAAAGTTATGGGTGTAAACACATACGGTGGAAGTGGATTTAAAAGTTAAAGATGTAAACACATTCAATGGACTTAAGAGTTAAGGGTGTAAATGTAAAAACACTAGGTGGTAGTGGTTTGAAAACTGTAGCATGTTGTCAACCACCCTCCGGGCGGTCGCCAGACCCGGTTGCGGGATGTCGTGATGCCAGTCTGCTGAACCCACCGCGTCGCCCCTATAAACCATGCCTATCTTACATCTAGCCTCCGGCTAGGTGAAGCTAACGAAGACGTCCCAGTGAACAGTTTGACAATAGTTCCCTGAACCCGGAGAACATCGGAGGAAAGGGAGACGCCGGCTGGTCTGAACCCCTTCCAGACGGCGGACAGCGGTGACAGTATCTCCTACCTGAGAGTGGTGCCCGGTCCTCATTCAGCGGGGCGACCCGGGGTGGATGTGATACAGGACGGGCAGAAAAACGTCCTTTGTATACACGGGGACAGGGGGTGGTTAGCGGGTTAGCTGCTACGTTAGCACACTAGCTCGTAGCACGCTAGCTCTTTAGCTCCGGCAGCAAGCCGCCAGCGACAGACCAACACCGGCTTTACTTGTCAGCACTCACGGCGCTCGTTTCCCCAGTCCGACCGGGACCGGGAATGGATGTGATGTTCAGTGTCAAACGGTGTCGATGACGGACACAACTTTCACTTTGTAATTTTGTAATTAATTTGTCCGGTTTTGATGTTTCCGCCTCAGCAACTATTCAAACCGCCGTCCGTGTAGCACTCACCGCCCACTTCGGCTGCAGCAGATTCAAGACGCGCCAAACGTTTGGACCAATCACAGGCAACGATGCTGAACGCTTTTACTGTGCTGTCATGCGATAGGCTAGATTAGAGAGACAGCTCCACCAATGGGGTTCAGCGCTGTGCTGGGGCCCCAGACAGGGGCACATGTGGATATATTCTCTTTGTTCTCACATTCATCCCCTATGTCAGATACAACTACAATATCTCGTTTGCTGATATTCTCTCTTATTATGTTTTTGGGGAACACAACTTTTTTATGAGAACTTTCCAGAATATCGACGTGTTTCATAAATGTATATAAATCGTTAACATTGCAGCTCGTGTCGCATTGTTCGCATAAACTATGATTTATGAGAGGATCGCAACGTGTATTGGTTGCATTTATCTAACGCAATGTGTTCATTCTGTCCTAAACCCTTCTACCTTGTTTGCGTCTCAAGGAAAGCCTCCTCCCTCATCGTCCTCTTACATCACAAACCGCAATAATCATAATAATTTTAACTATTCCAAATTTTCTACACATCAGTCTAAAACTAGTCCTTAAAAACACAATTTGTTTTGCGTTTCCACAAAAGAACATTCCCCTGAGGCCAGACAAGCAAGTTGGACCATCATTGAGATTCAGCCCCATCCAGCAAGGGCAAGGGGTATCAAGTGCATTAAGCTCCTCCCCGGCCACAAGGTGATTGGATGAAAGCCTCCAAACGCTCTTTAGATGTTAACATTACTGAAGAAATTCATAATGTCATTATACCGCATTGGTATAGACGAGCTCGGGACGAGAGAATACATAGTAGATCATTCACATTTAATTAAATGCGACGTAATAGTAAGATCTATTTATGACAATGCAATGTAACGGGACGTACTGGTAGAAAGCATTCCGATTAGGATTCCTGGATTGATTGGAGATCGACGCACACACATATCCACACAGATAGACAGCCAGCCAGCCAGCCAGCCAGCAAGACAGACAGACAGACGAACAGACGGACAGACGGACAGACGGACAGACGGACAGACAGACAGACGGATAGACGGATAGACGGACAGACAGATAGACAAACAGACACAGACACGCGCACACACACACACACACACACACACACACACACACACACACACACACACACACACACACACACACACACACACACACACACACACACACACACACACACACGTATTTCTCTCTATATATATATATATATATATTTTTTTTTTTTTATCACATGCCATCTCTACTCCCTCCACGGGGGGCGCTATGTTTGACCAGAGTAGAGAATCTGTTAGCAGGATAGCTTTTAGCTGACAGATGAAATAGCTCCAACAAGCAGAAGATAATTGTACTGCTCGGATTACTACTTTATGACGGATTACATTTTTACATTGCACGGCCTGTACTCTCCATCCGTCGACTGCGGTCATTACATCCTATCTGAATAAACATATCCCTTTGCCGGTAAGAGTTATTACACATTAATTAGCCGGCTTGCTAGTATAACATCATATGCCTCACAATATCCACATCGGCCACCTAAAGTATCCTAAATATAGCAATGAATTCATTTTTAAAAGATGTCAACAGCATGCATATCTAAAGAAATAACCGTAATAAGCCCTAAACGAAGCCAACATCCCTTTTTTGTTATTCATATATTATGACTAATTTAATGAACATTGATTCAATGAATTCATTCAATTCGATGAATCCAGTCGAGTACATGGTGTATTTGGTTTTGTGTAACGAATTGATTTGAGTTTCTCTCACACACACACACACACACACACACACACACACACACACACACACACACACACACACACACACACACACACACACACACACACACACACACACACACACACACACACTTTTTATTGGATTGTATGCGTGTCTCTGTCTCAGCAAATATACGTGAGATCACAACGTTAACAGATCCTCATCGTTTTGCTTCAGAGCCGTGCCTGTCCCCCGTCTCCTCCTCCACCATGGGAGAGATCGAGCTGTCCTGCCGTGCCTACGTGAAGATGCACCTCCACGCCTGCCTGTTCCCCCGGTGCAGCGTCAACGGGCTGCTGCTGTCGTCTGGCGCGCCAGGGGGCGCTGTCTGCGTGACGGACTGCGTGCCTCTGCTCCACTCTCACCTGTCTCTCGCTCCCATCACTCAGTTAGCACTCACACAGGTATGTGTATAATTATCGGGGGTGGCATGTGGCTCAGGAGGTAGAGCAAGTTGGTGTCGTGGGGCACCTGAGGTAGACGCCTCACCCTGACTGCTACTGGCTGTCACTTTGCATGGTTGACTCCGTCTTCGACTCGTCGGTTTGTGAATGAGTCCATGGATGGGTGAATAAAAGGCAATATTGTAAAGCCTCCATTCACCATTTACTGCGTTCCAAAACCCATGCTACCATTCTATTTAGTAGTAGGCCAGAAAATATTTAGTGTGTCCCAATACATAGCATGGAAAATGCAGTATGCCAAAAACACCAGGATGTTGTTCTACGTCCAGTTGCATTTCGCAGTACACAAGCCAGTAGTATGCTTTAAGCCGTTCTTCTGCCCCACAACAATCCGCAACAGCAGAAGGTATGTGGGAGGAGCTAGAGGTGCGCTAGTGAACACCCGAAATCACCAGGAGTATTTCCTGATTGCATGCATACCGTGTGCAAAGGTATGTTCTTTCGCACGTACGACAGATAGCCAGCTGGACAAGTAAAAGAAAAGGTATGTGGTTTTGGAACGCAACCAGACTGATAAGAGCGATGTATCAAAGGTATCAAAGGTCTGACTGAAACAGTTTTGCATGTCAAAATAACGACACAGATGGTCCAGATTGTGCGTTTGATAATCAAAACACACGTTGATGTAGTAATATAACAGCAGTGCTTTGTTAACACACGAGAGAGCTACAGGACGAACAACGTTTTGAGCTTGGCTCCCCTAATGTGTGCCTGCCATGTGTGTGTTCTCTGTACACAGGTAGACGTCTGGTGTTCACAGACCCAGCAGAGGATAGTGGGTTACTACCAGGCCAATGCGTGTGCTTCAGACAGCAGGTGAGAGCCCCCTCACCGCCTCACTACCCCTGCTGGACTGGTGGTATGGCCTCGGACCAAGCCACTACTGGCAAGTGTCAAGCCGGTGTGTGTAGCAACACACACTGCTTTACTTTGTTTTCCGTTGCACTCCTTATCATCCCTAGAAGGAGGGATCCCTCTTCTGTGATCCTTCTCAGGGTTTCTTGACTTTGGATTTGAGTTTTTCCCTGCCCCTTTGAGGGTTGCCTCTTATTTGATATATGATATGTTACTTGATGTATTGGTTTGTCTTCCTACCATCTCTGTCTCCTCATACATGGATGTTCTTCTGTTTGCTTTCCTCCCGGACAGTCCCACGCCTTGCGCTCTGAAGATAGCTGATAAGATCTCGGAGCAGTGCAGCAACGCTGTTTTGTTAATGGTAAGCTCAATGCAGAGAGATGAGTGAGAGCATTTGATCCGTGAACAACACTAAAGATACAGGTCTTCCATCATATATATATAATGTATATCTTACGCAACTGCACAGATTTCACATCGTTTACCAACCTTTTTGGCTACACTTGTCTACCTTGATACAATTATCTAAGCTGGATCAGAATACTCTTGTTTGTTGATTTGTTTGATATGTCGTTGGTCGGGTGTACTACAGACTTCCTGACGGTGGTTGATGGTTTTATTGTGACTCTAGATCGACGGGGGGAAGATGTCTCCTCACGACAGGGTCCCTCCAATAGTGATGTACGAACGCAAGGACTCCAAATGGATCCTTAAAGACAAACACACGTAAGCGAGCCCGCCTCTCTCTGCTGATTCGTCTCTTGCAAATAATGGACTACATTCTTTACTCATTTCAAGTGGGGCAATATATCATGCCTGTTGTAATCACACCTCGTACATTTGGACCTCTCGCTCTCTCTCTCTCCCCTCTCCTCTCCTCCCTCTCTCCTCTCTCCCCTCTCCCCTTTCCTCTCCTCTCTCTCTCTCTCTCTCTCTCCCCTCTCCTCTCTCCCCTCTCCTCTCTCCCCTCTCCCCTCTCCTCTCTCTCCCCTCTCCCCTCTCCTCTCTCCTCTCTCCTCTCTCTCTCTCTCTCTCTCTCTCTCCCCCTTCTCCTCTCCTCTCTCCTCTCATCTCTTCTCTCTCCTCTCTCTCTCTCCTTTCTCCTCTCTCTCTCTCCTCTCTCTCCCCTCTCCCCTCTCCTCTCTCTCCCCTCTCCCCTCTCCTCTCTCTCTCTCTCACCTCTCCTATCCTCTCTCCTCTCTCTCATCTCTCCTCTCTTATCTCTCCTCTCTCCTCTCTCCTCCTCTCTCTCCTCTCTCCTCTCTCTCATCCCTCCTCTCACCTCTCTCCTCTCTCCTCTCTCCTCTTTCCTCTCTCCTCTCTCCTCTCTCCTCTCTCCTCTCTCCTCTCTCTCTCACTCTCGCTCAACAGAATAATGCTGAGGCAGTGGGAGGAGACCCGGCTGATAGCCAATCAGATGCTGGACTCGGGAGACCACGCACTATTGGTGGATTTCGACAGCCACCTGGATGACATCACGAAAGACTGGACCAATCAGAAAGTGAACAACAAGATTTTAGAGCTCGCCTCGCCGGCCAATGGGAATGTGTAATGCGAGAAAGTTCCTTTATAACAGTCATATTTAATGTTTAACATAGGGCCTTGTTTTTTTAGAAAGAAGACGTTTATTTTTCAATGCGAATTGCATTTCGATTGCGTTTGTACAGGAACTGGCATGAATAACAACACCATTTAACAAACAGCTGGGTACATCCTTTCAGTCTTCCCCCCCCACCCACACAGACATGCACCTTCCTCTCGGAAGCAGGTGTCGTTGCAACATCTCGCGTGCAAGTGATGCTCACACCCTTGTTTTCACACTGCCTGAGTCTGCCGCTTTTTAACCCATTAAAACATTATCTAACGACGTAGCGTGCCCATGTCTATTTTTGTAACAGCCTTTGACCAGCCTCCCTCTTAGCAAACAAGAAAACCAAACACCAATACCATCCTGTATTCTATTCGCAACAAGATCTACGACGGCTTTTTAACTACAACATAAGCGCTGGTTATTCAATTTGATTTTGAAGGTCTCAATTCATAATTTATTTTTACGCCTGGTGTTCCGTGTCAAATCTGACACGGCAGAGGATATGACTCCGGGTTGACTCAGACGTTTGGTTTGGATTTGATCCACCAAACTCCATGACATGTTTAATTGCTGCATGCAATACTATTAAAAAAAACAAAAGAAACAATGTTCTCTATTGGTCCGATTGGACCCGGCTTTCTGATCATTTGGTTTGATGACATTTTCTTAACCCCAACAGCGAGGTATATGTGGCCTTCGACCCCAAAATAAAAACATGTACATTTTATGGTTAGGAATGGATTCCAACGAGTTGTTAACTTAAAACACAATGTTGGGTGAATTATTTTTGTTGTGCTGTGTGGCCAACTAAAACGGTATTGACCCGCAGACACCATAAGGGGAGTTATCGGTTCTAGCACAATATGAGGGTTCAACGTATAAAAAGGACTTCTGTGGTCAGGGATTAATCTTCCAAGAGCCCCATGTTCAAGCTCCTGACATTTTCCCTGAACGTACCCTTGCTAGGCAACTCCCATTCCGATCTTCAGATATGAGTGGGTGTCATTTGTTGTGTTGGTCCAGCATTTGGTTCCAATTACTGAACATTCCCAAGCCGACACATTCACTTGAGACAGACGCTCCGTTCCTTTTGGGACATATGAATGTGTCACTTTCCCTTTATGGGCACATCTGAGGAACAACTGAGGAAACTAAGAGCCTGGGAATCGAGGGCCTGTTGCAACAACCCAGCGTTCGGCAGACACTTTGTGTTCACTAGAACATAAAAAAACACATCTGGCTTACATTAATGTTTATTTTTTATAAACAGGACAAGCTCAAATTGACTTTACAGCCTACTGTAGTGACATACTTTGAACATGCATCAGTTCACACAACGAAGCAATTGAATGGTTTAACCTGGAAAAAAAACCACATTAGACGAAAAATAAATAAATCGCCTTGTATGTCCCAATGCACAATGGGAATTTTGGTTGGCAATAAGATTGTGTCGTTGAGGTAAGACACGCCACGGAACAATGAGATGATGGCAGGAATCTGTCACTGCAGGAAGGTAACTTTCTATGGATCAGGTTGGCTTCAGGTGAGGTTCTCTCCAGGTGAGGTTCACAGCATCAGTTTCCATGGCAACTGACCGGAGAGGAAGCTAGGCTTCGAAGCTGCAATTGAAAATTCAGACTTCCCCTGAATTCTGACCAAAGATATCTGACCTGCGTGGGGATCCAGACATCCTGAAACCCAGTCTTGGCCCAGTTAGGGCTGGGTTAGTTGTGCTATACTTCAGCTACAGGAGGGTTTCACACACGTCCTCTTGAGGTTCATGTTTGCAATCTTGGTACTTGTTGACATGTGATTGTTGAACAACCGACCAAGTACGGTAGTTGATTCAGACTATAAAAGTGAAAATAAAAACGCACAAAGATGGCAACTTGGAATGTATCAAAATGCCCCCCCTACCTGACCTAACCCAACGCCCCTGTCTACATGTAGATAGTTGATTATAGAGCGGTTGAACGCATGAGCTATATTTACCATTATACTTGAATAACTGGTTCACACAATGAATAGGGCAATTAAGTGAAAATAATCACCCTCTAATTAATAAAGCAATATTGACAGAGATGGACCGAAGCGTAAAACGGTTTAAGTAAAGTGAAAGAAGCCTTATTTAAACAGAGTGATGCAAACACCTACTGAACACAGGAAGACCCCCTTCTGCGTTCCGCCCCGTGGAGCCTTGTCTGAACGGAGATGTAGATCTAGTATATAATGTCCCTAGAGGACTTTCACGCAAAGTAGGGTTAGGGTTAGGGCTAGGCTATGCTCAATCTTAGTGCTTACTAAAAACGTGTCTCAAGGTGCATAGTTAAGTTTGACTGCTCACATAATGGAATACTCTGTATTCATAAAACCAAATAACAAGCGTTCGGTTTCCCTCCCTCCCCCGTCCTCAAGAACCAATCAGATGCTCGGAGTAAAGCTCTGCTTGATGATTGGTCAATTGGTAGGATGACTTGTAGGCTCCTCAGCCCCTATCTTATTGGTAGGTTTAAAGGAGAGGTGCTTGGGGTTAGAAGACTTCTTCCACTGGCACCAGGTTGATGGTGATCTCTCCGGTGGGGGACTGGCTGGTCAGGGACTGGAGGAAGCTGAAGGAAGCCATCATGGTTTTCAGGGTCTGCACTTGTTTTTCTGCCCACGGAAATGTAATCTGCAGAGAGGCAGAGAGAGAGAGAGAGAGAGAGAGAGAGAGAGAGAGAGAGAGAGAGAGAGAGAGAGAGAGAGAGAGAGAGGGGGAGAGGGAGAGAGAGAGAGAGAGAGAGAGAGAGAGAGAGAGAGAGAGAGAGAGAGAGAGAGAGAGAGAGAGAGAGAGGGGTGTGAGGGTATTGAATTCCCACCCTGAATATCCAGAATATTTTTTGGTTACTTCCTGATTTGCATTTCCTGAATTTTTGTGACAGGAAGTTCCCAAAAAGTAACCACACCCTTCACAACACTTACACTAACTTTTCCAAACATAAAACAGGGTCTGCACTTGTTTTTCTGCCCATGGAAATGTAATCTGCAGAGCGAGAGAGAGAGAGAGAGAGAGAGAGAGAGAGAGAGAGAGAGAGAGAGAGAGAGAGAGAGAGGGCGAGAGAGAGAGGGCGAGAGGGCGAGAGAGAGAGAGAGAGAGAGAGAGAGAGAGAGAGAGAGGGAGGGAGGGAGGGAGAGAGAGAGAGAGAGAGAGAGAGAGAGAGAGAGAGAGAGAGAGAGAGAGAGAGAGAGAGAGAGAGAGAGAGAGAGAGAGAGAGAGAGAGAGAGAGAGAGAGAGAGAGAGTGAGAGAGGGGGAGAGGGAGAGAGAGAGAGGGAGAGAGGGGTGTGAGGGTATTGAATTCCCACCCTGAATATCCAGAATATTTTTTGGTTACTTCCTGATTTGCATTTCATGAATTTTTGTGACAGGAAGTTCCCTAAAACAAAGTGACCCCCACTCCTCCCAGCACAAAGCCCTGCAAAGCCAAGAGATGAACAGGAGTCCATCCTCACTCAGCTGGTCCTGAGGCTCTGTCCACAGACAGGTTCCCCCTCTGCTCAGCCCCAGGACCAGTCGGAGAACATATCAATTAGTCTCAACCAAATTATAAAACATCAGAAACAAACCTACCTCACCCATTGGAACACTAAAACACACACACAGAGCAAAATGCAGTGTTATCTGGCCCTAAAAATACAGTACACTGTGGCCCCCTACCTGACCACAGTCACTGATGTTAGACACAGAGTGATGTTAACACAGTACAGACTGAGCGCTCACAGCCTGGCCATAGAAACAGGCCGACATAGGAAAACATGGCTGCCCATGGCTGCCAGCAGTGTGAAGAAGCTGCTGTAGAGACCGAGCAGCACTTCCTCCTGCACTGCTCCAAATTCAAAAATGTCCGCGAATTATACTTTAGCAAATTTGGCCAAAAGCACCCACATTTTATAAACTCCCATGTAGACCAACTACAAATATTAATGGGAGAGAGAGAGCTCTGTCCTCGCAGGACAGTTTATTTCAGCTCGCCACAAATTGAGAAGATTCATTCTACACCAGGCCTCACTGTTTTATTTTGTTTTAATTTAATGATTATTTGTAACCTATAATGTGTTTTATGTAGCTTCTCTTTACATTCATTTAATTTTACTATAATATAACTATTAGTTCTATATGTACATCTGTATGTTATGATATATTGTTATAGGTTGTTATCTGTACATATTGTTCTGACGTTCAATTTTGTTATTATACATAATATTTAATGTAATGCATAACACTGTAATGCTTTGGCAACACTGTTTGGTTTACCAAAATAGTCATGCCAATAAAGCTTTTTTGAATTTGAGAGAGAGAGAGAGAGAGAGAGAGAGAGAGAGAGAGAGAGAGAGAGAGAGAGAGAGAGAGAGAGAGAGAGAGAGAGAGAGAGAGAGAGAGATTGAAATATCACCCTGAATACCCAGAATATCTTTTGGTTACTTCCAGTTTTGCATTTAGTTTATTTTTGTGACAGGAAGTTCCCAAAAAGTTATCACAGGTCATCACAGTTATCACATTTTCCAACACTTACACTACATAAAACAAGTTATTCAAAAAAAAAAATGTTATCGAGTTCTCAATTGAAAAAGCAAAAGGCATATCCCTTTTAACAGTGAACTGGACCGAAGCAGCAGCACATACAGGCATTTGACTGCTGTTATATCTCAACATTAATTAATGTTAATTTTGTCGGGGCACAGGCCTCAAGTCCTGGCCTCACTTGGGCCTTCCCTCACATGCCCTTGACCGTGAAGTGAGAGAGAGCGAGAGACATTGAGGTCTCCCTTGAAACGGCCGGGAGAGAAGAGGAAGAGGCGGGGTTGTCGCGACAACCGTACCTTGACGAGGATGAGCTTCTGGGACTGGTCGTCCGTGGTGACGAGTTCCTCGCCGAAGCAGAGCGTCACGTCGCATCGCGGCGGGTCTCCTCCCTGTTGCTGGTAGGCCTCCAGCTCTGGGTGAGGGAGGGAGGGAGGGAGAGAGAGGGAGAGTGACTACACTACATGGGATAAGCATCCTGAAGCTAACTAACACACATCAAGCTCAGTCCAGCACTGCTTCCCAATTAGTCAACAAAATAATTAATCAAGTAAAAGAAGACCATTTAGAGCATTGGACAAACCAAACCTCAAACCAAAGTAGAATGAATTCCTATCTGATCCTAAACAGAAATTACAACTATCACCTCTCTGTCAGAGATGGGATGCAGAGACAAGAGAGAGAGAGAGAGAGAGAGAGAGAGAGAGAGAGAGAGAGAGAGAGAGAGAGAGAGAGGGAGAGAGAGAGAGAGAGAGAGAGAGAGAGAGAGAGAGAGAGAGAGAGAGAGAGAGAGAGAGAGATTACAAATCTATATTCCGGATTTTGCAGACATGGAACATAAGGACAAAATTGCAATTCTTCTTGTTGAAGGTCCTTTTGCTGCCCTGGCCGCACAATATGTCCTGAAATTTCATAACCTGTAAGATTCAGTCTGACTTTTTATTTATTTTATTATTGTGGTTGTTATTGTTGTTATAATTGCTATTGTTCTTATTGTTCTTATGGTTATTATTATTATCTGTTATTTGTACAATTATTCTTGCATAACTTGAATAGGCTTTGGTAATACTGTATTCAAATACTGTCATGCTAATAATAATTTGAATTTGAATTTGAATTTGAGAGAGAGTGAGAGAGAGAGAGAGAGAGAGAGAGAGAGAGAGAGAGAGAGAGAGAGAGAGAGAGAGACAGAGACAGAGACAGAGAGAGAGAGAGACCACGAGACAGAGAGAGCACGAGAGAGAGAGAGAGAGAGAGAGAGAGAGAGAGAGAGAGAGAGAGACAGAGACAGAGACAGAGAGAGAGAGAGAGAGGGAGAGAGAGAGAGAGAGAGAGAGAGAGAGAGAGAGAGAGAGAGAGAGAGAGAGAGAGAGAGAGAGAGAGAGAGAGAGAGAGAGAGAGAGAGAGAGAGATAGAAAGCATGAGTACCCCTGATTGTGGATGCTTTTTCCAAAGCCCAGACTAACACACACACACCCCTCTCCCCCCCCGGACCTCCCCCCCCCGCCCTTGATGACCCAGAGCAATATCCTCTTGACCCCCAAGTGAAATGTTAAACCCAAACGCCTACACACACACACACACACCAACACATCAACACACACACACGCACGCACACACACAAACACATCAACACACACACACACACACACACACACACACACACACACACACACACACACACACACACACACACACACACACACACACACACACACACACACACACACACACACACAAACGCCTTGCATCAGCTTCTCTGGTGTTAGGTCGTCTCAGATTGCTGGTTGTAGTTTCGTTTCCTTTTCATTCCGGTAGTTTCCATCACGTCGCGCTCTACCCTGCACAGCTTGTGACTCTGGGTTGACTCGCAAACCTCCCCGTCTGGCCCCGCCCTTCAGGCCGTTCATGCTGGCACCTTTACCTGCAGTTGTCCCACATGTGTATGGTCTATTTGGCATCCAACAACAAACAACGCCCTGTGATGACAGCTTTCGGCGTTAGATAAAAGCCAGATTAGGGAAGAGGATCCGCCCCTTGCAGGCCATTGCCAGGGTTTTAAAAATAGTGCGGGGGGGGGGGTTTGTTGCTTCAGGTTTGTTGGCGAAGGGGGTGGTTTAAAACGGTTGACACGCACGGGGGACACAGAGTAACAAGTCTCAACTGAATTGAAGCATTCTCAACTGTAGTTCATGTTCTCAACTGCAGATTTTGTGTGCGGTTGTATTTAGTTCCTCATTTATTTTTATCGCTAGACAAATGACCGAAGTCATCTGAAAAACCAGAGCCAATCTAAATTCAGGACATTGTCACTTTTTGTGGAAGGAAGAGAAACGCCGTGCAGTCCCGCATGCAGGGGATCGAGGCGTTCATAATCACCCATTCATAATCACCCGTTCATAATCACCCATTCATAGACACAGGTACAACTCAGTACCGGCGTGGGAGGGGCAGAGGATTGGATCAACACCTCTTAAAATAGTCACGCTGAAACATCGGCACGCTTGGGACAAGGAAGGGCAGTTTGAAGTGGAGCTGAATCGAATTAGCAAATAAGATAATTACAGTCTCACGATACTTCCATGACTTGAAGTCTCAATGAGTAACGCTCATTGAGACCAGTAATCTGGTGGTTGACGTTTTGGTAGACATGCGGACGGATTCAGATGATTCGTCAGCAGGTATGCATGGTGTTGTTTTGATGAGTCAACGAGTTTCAGAGAGACTTGGGTGGCCCGCGGTGATTTTGGATTTGGGTTTCACCGCATCAGGAGTCGGGGCTAATTCTCCCAACTTTTCAATCAAAATCTGTCAAAAATGTACGAATGTACTCTTATTTTGAAAAGATTTAAAAAACGGTTTTTCAAGCTCTCCAAATGAAAGCCAGAATGAGGCCGACGAATGGCAAAAAATCGAAACACGGTGCTCCATTCTTCTTTGCGCGATCGATTTGAACCACCACACACGCCAAATATTCGGCAGAAGTACATAAAAATAAAATAAATAAAACGGATCTCCGACGGGAACCCCAGGGGGGGGGTTGGCTGGACTACTCACCCTGGCGGAACGCCTCCTTGCTGAAGATCAGCACGGGCTCCGCGTCACGCTGGATCTTGTTGGGCGTCTCGGGAGGGGCGGCGGCGTGCGGGCCGATCCAGTACACCCGGCCCCGGCAGTACCGCCGCAGGTAGACCCCTGTGTGGTTGGAGGTCAGCACCACGCCCTTCTCCATGCAGGGCAGCAGCTGGACCAGGTCCCGGCCCCCCTGCAGGCCCGCCGGGGCCTCCGGGAGGAAGATGCGGGGGAACCCCCCCATAAGGGGTGCCGGGGTGGGGGGCAGCGGCGAGGGCGTGTGGTACGTGATCCGGACGTCCTTGCCCTGCACCTCACGGGACAGGACCTCGTGGCCGGAGTAGCTGACCGCCACGTGGAAGCTGTCCTCCTCTGGAGAGGGGGAGGGAGAGGGAGGGAGGGAGGGAGAGGGAGTGGGAGAGGGAGGGAGAGAGGGAGGGAGGGAGCGAGGGAGAGAGAGGGAGGGAGGGAGGGGGAGGGAGGGAGAGGGAGGGATGGAGAGAGAGGGAGGAATGGAGAGGGAGGGAGAGAGGGAGAGGGAGGGAGGGACAGAGAGGGAGAGGGAGGGAGGGAGGGAGGGAGGGAGGGATAGGGAGAGGGAAGGAGAGAGAGGAAGAGGGAGATATTGAGAGATAAAGTTATTTTAAAACAAAGCACATATTTGGGGAAATGTTAAATGATAAAGTTCACTTTGCAAAGGGCAGACTCTGTTCTTTTGGTGCAGATTGTACCCTTTATATTGTACCCTTTATAAGTACCTTTCTGCACAATGTTTATGAGATAACTGTTGACTGAAACTGTGACTAAAACTATGTTGTTGGTGACGCAGAATTCCTCTATTCCTCATTAAGAGTCATGAGGGAATACCCTGGGTTGTTTATTACTCTACTTTTTCATACCTGCAACACTTGGAGGAGGGTTGGTCTCTATCCGGAAATCCAACTGGAATTCTTCCAAGACTTCATACCGGAAGGGAAGGGGGAGGGACAGATGCAGAAAATAAATATATCGGCTGGTCATGGGAGGACAACCAACCGCTTGCCAAAAAACCTAGTGGGACGTGAACTTTGCCTTGTTTCTTTGCCATGTCAAACGAGACAGTTGCAGGGGAATTTAAGCGCTGAAAAAAAACAAAAAACGATTTGGGCAGTTGTCAACAGTCAGTTTCGCTTCGAGCAACAGTTAGTCAGGCACCCCCTGAGTACAATAACAGCTCACAGCTTTATTTACTACTTGTTGTTTTACCGGAAGAGACTCTCGCCCAGCAGAACAGTATCAGCGTATATTTTTGTTAAAGCCATATCAGAGGCTGGGTGTGAAACTCTGTCAGAATCTGTCTTTAACTGTTATTATAATGTTTTGTTGAATGTGTTTAATGTTTTTTATTATAAAAAGGACACGTCCAGCGAACGACCCCCCAAACCCCCCCCCACCCCGTTCAGTACTGCATTCCACCTCCGGTCTCGCATCGGTTCAAATTTCCAAACGACGTTGCCAAAGAAACAAAACTATCATCTGTCGACATTGGATCTAGAAGTGGCCACGCCGGCCACAATATAGTAAATGGGTGGACTGCATTTGTACAGCACTTTTCTACCCAGTGGCCACTCAAAGCGCTTTACAATATTGTCTGACATTCACCCATTCATCATGCAGCCATTCACACGCCGACGTCAACCGTGCAAGGCGACAGCCAGCTCGTCAGGAGCATTCGGGGTGAGGCGTCTCGCTCAGGGACACCTCGACACCCGAGTTGGGGAGGAACTGGCAACCTTCTGGTCACCAGAAACCCACGCCCCCTCCTGAGCCAGCCCCATGCAGCTCGTCAGGGGTTAGACATCACAAAACAATGAACACATCAAACAACCCCCCGAAACGTGTCCACTCACTTCCGCTCCCTTGGGATATGAAAATCTGCTGGTTGCCGCCCTCCACCTGGAGCGTTGCTTCACCCCTCGACAAGATCTCCTCCACACTCTGAAACCCCAGAGAATGAGGAAGAGGAAAGGGGCTTGCGTTATTGAAGATTGAATCACGCCACGCACAGAGAACGAGCTCAGAGCCCTGCAGTCGTCCATTTGCATTTCCGCCCACCCTTTACGAACGGCGTTTTCTTTTTCAGCGACAGGGACAATACATTAACGGTTGAGCGCATTAAATGGAGTGTGATCATATGCTTCTGATCGTAACATAAAGGCTGTTGTTGTATAAATAAATAATACACACCACCACAAGGTATTGTGTATCGCCCCCATGGCCACAGACCCGCACATTACTCATGAGCTCATCAAAGGCATTGGAGCCAAACAACGAGCAGCCAGTGACGGCGTCTGCCTCGGCTCTGGTGTGGTGTCCTGCCCCAGAAGGCATTGCAGCCTTTAATGGTGGACCATTACTGTCTCTGGCTCCCCTGACCCTCCCTCCTTATCGCTGCCCCCAACCCTCCCGCCCTCCCTTCCTGCTCTCTTTCTCCCTCCCTTCCTTCTCCATTACTCCCCCCCCCCCCCCCCCCCCCACCCCCAAACCCCTTCCGCCGCTCACTCCCGACATGACAACACTATTATCTCCCTCCCTCTCTTTCGTTAACTTAATCCATCTCACTGCATCCCTTCCTCTTGACTCTCACCATCTCCTCCCCTCTCTCACTCATTGCCGAGGTCCTCTCTCTCTTTCTCCATTTTAGCCTCATCTCTCTTCCCCATCTGTTTCCCCCTCCCTCCCTCACCCCCTCCCTCCCTCACCCCCTCCCTCCCTCACCCCCTCCCTCCCTCCTTCCCCCCTCCCTCCTTCCCTCTCCCCCTCCTTCCCTCTCTCCCTCCTCCCCCCCTCCCTCCTTCCCTCTCTCCCTCCTTCCCTCCCTCCCTCCTTCCCTCTCTCCCCCCTTCCCTCTCTCCCTCCTTCCCTCTCTTCCTCCTTCCCCCCCTCCCTCCTTCCCTCTCTCCCTCCTTCCCTCTCTCCCTCCTCCCCTCTCCCCCTCCCTCCTTCCCCCCCTCTCCCCTGCCTCTCTCCCTCCTTCCCCCTCTCCCTCCTTCCCCCCCTCCCTCCTTCCCTCTCTCCCTCCTTCCCCCCTCCCTCCTTCCCCCTCTCCCTCCTTCCCCCTCTCCCTCCTTCCCCCCCTCCCTCCTTCCCCCCCTCCCTCCTTCCCCCTCTCCCTCCTTCCCCCCCCTCCCTCCTTCCCCCCCTTCCTCCTTCCCCCCCTCTCCCCTGCCTCTCTCCCTCCTTCCCTCTCTCCCTCCTTCCCCCCTCCCTCCTTCCCCCTCTCCCTCCTTCCCCCTCTCCCTCCTTCCCCCCCTCCCTCCTTCCCCCCCTCCCTCCTTCCCCCTCTCCCTCCTTCCCTCTCTCCCTCCTCCCCTCTCTCCCTCCTTCCCCCCCTCCCTCCTTCCCTCTCTCCCTCCTTCCCTCTCTCCCTCCTTCCCCCGCTCCCTCCTTCCCCCTCTCCCTCCTTCCCTCTCTCCCTCCTCCCCTCTCCCCCTCCCTCCCTCCTCCTCTTCCTCTCGCTGCTCCTCTCCTCTCCTCACCAGGGGTGCCGTCACTGATTCCTCCTTCATCTGCTTCTCAGGCAGCTCCTCGTCTTCCTCGGAGGATTCGGTGGCTCTCCTCTTGGTTCTTCTTCTGCTCTTCCCCCCCGCTCGTTTGGCCGTCAATTCTTCTGGAATAACCAAAACAAAATAAAGGAATACACCAAATAACCGCAGACTTGTACTTTACAGTATTGTTCTCCAGATCTGATTTATATGGAAGCCCATTCCCGCCAGTAAAATAAATAAAAAAGATGATAACTCTTATTATGACTTTTCTTATTATGAATTATTACTTTTGATCTCATTATTATGAATTGTTATATCATAATTTCGATTTTATTATCTCATAATTATGACTTACAATGGGGATTTTCTTTTATCAAGGAAGGATTTTCACCTTTTTCTTTATACTGGTGGGAATGGGCTTCATTGATTTAGGGTACAGCAGCAGCCTATTTACATCATTTAGTGCATTTAGACGCTTGGAATATTGCAAGTAAAAAAAATAAGGAAATGCCTTTGTCTTTACTCTGACAGGGTTTATGTAACAGTAAGGTTTATGACATTTTTATTGAGCAAAGTTGGCGTGCAATAATGTTCGCTCCCTGTGAGAAACTAACCCTTGACTCCTAACATAACACGTTATTTAAATATAACTGATACCCACCCGGCCAATCGGAATGTAGGCCAAGGGTTGAGCGTTTATCACTTATCACTTGAGTTGTGCCCTAAATACCCTAAATGTATTCATTAATCTGTTGGATAATTATTTTCATGGCATGAGCATCCTGTACGCCAAGTAGCATAACATTTTAAGTGTACCATAACATGTCAAGCATGATATGTCATGGGGTCGGCTTAGCTCAGGAAGTCGAGCGGGTTGACTTGTAACCGTAAAGTTGTTAGTTCGATCCCCGGCTCCTCCTAGCTGAGTGTCGAGATGTCCCTGAGCGAGACACCTCACCCTGTGTCTATGCATGGTTGTAAGTCACTTTGGATAAAGCATCTTAACACGACTGCTGAATGCCCTAAATGTAAGAACCCTAAAAATAAACAAACCCCCATCCCTGTGAGTGTGACCATAGCGTGTTTAGGAGTGTAAAACAAACCAACGTCCTAGTGCGGGTGACCCTAGCGTGTTTAGGAGTGTAAAACAAACCAACGTCCTAGTGCGGGTGACCATAGCGTGTTTAAGAGTGTAAATCAAACTGGCGTCCTAGTACGGGTGACCATAGCGTGTTTAAGAGTGTAAAACAAACCAACGCCCTAGTGCGGGTGACCATAGCGTGTTTAAGAGTGTCAAACAAACCAACGCCCTAGTGCGGGTGACCATAGCGTGTTTAAGAGTGCAAAACAAACCAACGTCCTAGTACGGGTGACCATAGCGTGTTTAAGAGTGTAAAACAAACCAACGCCCTAGTGCGGGTGACCATAGCGTGTTTAAGAGTGCAAAACAAACCAACGTCCTAGTGCGGGTGACCATAGCGTGTTTAGGAGTGTAAAACAAACCAACGCCCTAGTTAGTGGGTGTGACTGTAGCGTGTGTAAGAGCGTACCGTTGCCCGTGAGGCCCTGCTCCGAGTCCGGCACCAGGCGGTAGACCTTGAAGGGCTCGGAGATGTCCAGCTGGGCACGCTCCGCCACCTCCTCGAACTCCAGGCTCTTGTTCAGGGCGCAGCGCAGCCGCGTCTTCCAGATCGCAGGCTCGTTGCGGCTCTCGTCCGTCATCTTGCCTTTGAACTCTGCCCACGCCTGGGTGTGTGGAAGACATTGGATGGAAGTTGTAACTGTTGTCGCATGCTTCTATTCTGTTCCAATAAAGAAATGTCCTTATTTTAAGCTAACATGTTTTCGATATTTCCCTTTTAATACAGGGTGGATGTGGAGGACACAAGCCTACAGTAAACAGTAGTAAGAAAACCATTTGTGTTTCCTTGTGCCATTAGTGAGAAACAAAGAATTGTTAGAAGTCAGGTTTTGTTTAGGATCAGGATTCAATTATCCTGTAATTTGGCTTCACTCATGCGTGCACTCTGACTCTGCTTTCTGTTATACAGACATAATGCATCAAATTAAGTACAGCATATTTGCATACAGCTATTTTTAAATAAAAAAAATAAAAATATGTTTCCATGACAACGCGCGTGTACCTTAAAGATGGCGGCGTCTTCGTCGCTCCTGAAGTCTTGCTTCCCGGCGTGTTTCCAAGGAATGCGGAACATGGTCTGCTCATCGTCGTCCCACACCAGACCCGGGTACCTACCGCTGGTCACCTGCCCCCAAACATCAGACATCTTAAAACCACCTCTGATCATCCTGCCAGCGCTTTACCCCTGACGTTCATAACAGCACTTCTGAGCTCTTTGTTAGTGTTTACAATTGAGTCATATCCTTTATTCTGAACTTCTCTATTATCAATTGTCTCACTTGTTTACTAGTGCAACCGCCTGTATGTGCTGCTGAGTTGTGTTGTTTTAATCGATTCGAAACGAAAGCCAGATTATCTAAAAGCAATGACCAAACTTGGAAATACGACCCCTTTAATAGTCGAGTTTATTACTGCGGGTGGGGGGGGGGGGGGGGGGGGGGGGGGGGTATAGTAGAAATATCAAGTAAACAACAAGGAAGGCAGAGTAAACATGATCTCAAAAAACCCACAAACGGACCTCTTTTTTTTTTTTTTACATATCCTCCTCTTTAACATAACTTCCTTGTCAAGGAAGCTATGTTAAAGATTAAATCAATGGTCAAGATTAAATCAATGGTCTCCAGCAGGGGCGCGAAAACAAAGAAAGGCTACCAAGAAATAATAAAAAACATTAACTAGTTAACAGCAGGATGCACAAACACGTTCTACTTAGCCTATTTGATATGTTTGTTTATGAAAAGATACTAGTCGAGACGGACAATCACTGAGCTGGACATGGGGCTCGGTTTTGCTTGTTTATCAGTAGAGCGCTTCTGGTCGCGCATAAAGGCTTATATTCGCGCAATATCCTCACCTGTTCCACCATCCAGGAGCGCAGTTTACGCGTGTTGCGGGCTTTACAGGGTCCCATGATGGCTCTGCAAGCAGACAGTCAACGTCATGATGTCACATATCCAAATCTTTTTTTATTTTACCCCACACTAAGTAAACCCAGCAGATATCTGAAATTGAACCAATGACGCTCTGCACAACAACCCTATGCGAGTCTAAAAGCATGCCCATAAGACAATGAAACAGAAAACGATCGGAGCAACATTTTTGGATTAAATAGTTATTAAAGTTGTGCCCGTCGGTTCGTCTATACATGTTCAAAAGTACAGGCGTCCCTATCGCTATATCGCCCGAATTCTACACAAATGGAAGCGAGTTTTTGGTTTCGTTTACCTCAGTTGCGTTTCCCCCGTCCAGCTGGTGTGCGCCCAGTAGCGGTAATGCACTGGAGCAGTTCTCTGGAAGCCCAAGCCTCCCTCACCCAATGCCGTTTCCCAGAAATCACGTGACTACGGAGAAACGCTCTGTATTTTGACCGCTAGAGGGCGCATGAATGGAAGTAGACCAGATAGTAGCCTGGAAGTCCTGATAAAAAAAGGGAAGGGGAAGTGAATTCCATGGATGTTTATCGGTCACCCTCAAATAGTTCCCCTTCGAGGTGCCTTCCTGTTGACCTATATCGTTGGTTTTGTATTTGTTTGTATTCTAAATAAACTGAATACATGACTATGCTCTTCAAATGGAGGAGCTTTGTTTCACAATATATGCCTTTGCCCAATCAGGCCTTCTATATTAAGTACAATTAAACATGGAAATATAGATTCACAGTGATTATGTTTTCAGCTTCATAGTCTAGTTTATGTTTTTTTTAGCCCCATGATTTTACGCCAAGTCCTGTTAAATAATCACAACTCTTTTTTTTTTATTGGTTTTATTCACGACCCAGTTACAGATTCCCAAAATAGTCGATGTGCATAGCCTCTTCATATTAAAACATGATTCACCAACTGAGCCTGATAAAGTCCCCATAAAATTCTCTATAACAGTTGGCAGTCTCTTAACAAAACAATGTTTGACACACCTTTTCTCCTTCATGACTCATCATGCATGAGTCAAGAAGGATCCACACAGAATCCCTATTACCAGACACTGATTCCAGGAGCGAGTTTTTACTCGTCAGACAATTATAAAAATAAACTTGAGAAAACTCCCCCCCGAAAATACTGATGGATTGATTAATGTCTACCTATTTATCACTTATTTTTCAGATAAAAGGTGGATATAAGGCCATCTCTTTAAAACAAATATATAATATATATATATATATAATATATAATCATCAGTGTATTACCAGGCAGTTTTACCAAGCATATAGCGCAATCTAAATTGAAGTCTTTATTTAGGAAAAGCGATCTTCATTTGCGTCGAGGAACGTTATCTCCAAGGGGAACCTCCTTGAGTTTCTGTGAAGACGAGGAACAAGGAAATAATCCACTTTTTATTGTTACACATAATACGTTCATGGTATCACAGTAATGCTGAAACAGAAAGAAAGACACAATGTCATGCTTTCTTCCTGGCTCTAATCTCCAATTTCTTTCTCAATGTTGGAAAATTCTTTTAATCTTTTAAACCACACTTAAATCCTAACAAAACATAACTTAAAATGATGAGTTTGAAACCCCAAATCCAGTTCTTCAAACACACACATCATTTATAAACACAACACGGTCAAACAATTTTACGCTTTATCGACATATTTGCTGTAGGAAGAGAGAGAGAGAGAGAGAGAGAGAGAGAGAGAGAGAGAGAGAGAGAGAGAGAGAGAGAGACAGAGAGAGAGACAGAGAGAGAGACAGAGAGAGAGAGAGAGAGAGAGAGAGAGAGAGAGAGAGAGAGAGAGAGAGAGAGAGAGAGAGAGAGAGAGAGAGAGAGAGAGAGAGAGAGAGAGAGAGAGAGAGAGAGAGAGAGAGACAGAGGGAGAGGGAGAGAGAGACAGAGAGAGGTCAGGTGGCTCACCTCCAGCAGGCGGGCGTTGTAGGGGTCATCCTCCTCGCCCTCTCCCCTCTGGACGACCACGCTGTACCGGGCGCACGCCGCGGCCAGCTCCCCGCCGTCGTACAGCGGCGCCGGGTCCAGGGAGTTGTCGTTGATTAGGCTCACCAGGTACTCCCTGTAGTGCTTCCTACAGGAGGAGGAGGGGGAGGAGGAGAGGGAGGAGGAGGAGGAGGAGGAGGAGAGGGAGGGGGAGGAGGAGGAGAGGAGGGGGAGGAGGAGGAGGAGGAGGGGGAGGAGCAGGAGGGGGAGGAGGAGGAGGGGGAGGAGGAGGAGGAGGAGAGGGAGGGGGAGGAGGAGGAGAGGAGGAGGAGGAGGGGGAGGAGCAGGAGGGGGAGGAGGAGGAGGGGGAGGAGGAGAGGGAGGAGGAGGAGGAGGAGGAGAGGGAGGGGGAGGAGGAGGAGAGGAGGGGGAGGAGGAGGAGGAGGAGGGGGAGGAGCAGGAGGGGGAGGAGGAGGAGGAGAGGAGGGGGAGGAGGAGGAGGAGCAGGAGGGGGAGGAGGAGGAGAGGAGGGGGAGGAGGGGGAGGTGGAGGAGGAGAGGAGGAGGAGCAGGAGGAGGGGGCGGAGGAGGAGGAGGGGGAGGAGGAAGAGAGGAGGGGGAGGAGGAGGAGAGGAGGAGGGGGAGGGGGAGGAGGAGGAGGAGGAGGTGGAGGAGGAGAGGAGGAGGAGCAGGAGGGGGAGGAGGAGAGGAGGGGGAGGAGGAGGAGGGGGAGGTGGAGGAGGAGGAGCAGGAGGTGGAGGAGGAGAGGAGGAGGAGGAGGATCAGGAGGGGGAGGTGGAGGAGGAGGAACAGGAGGTGGAGGAGGAGGAAGAGGTGGGGTAGACGGAGTAGGAGGAGGAAGAGGAGGGGAAGGAGGAGCAGCAGGAGGAGGAGGAGAGAGGAATCCACAACGCTTAATTTCAAACTCCAGAAACATGACCTCGCTTTCGCAATTGATCGTTTTGATTGGTTAATGTCAGACCAATAAAGGTTGGATTGAATTGAATGAGTTGTGTGTTCACTGACTCGCAGAGTCCGGCCTGCCCCGGTTCCGTCTTATTCCCGCACGTCTGGTCCAACAGCTGGACTCCTTCCTCCTTCTGCTGCATGACGCTGCAGGCATCTACACACGCGCACAATTGGACACACACACACACACACAAACACACAAACACACACACACACAGTGTGTGAGATCCCTCAAACGGAGGCAG
>NC_044070.1:23546321-23558821 GCF_902167405.1 Gadus morhua | reverse complement strand
CCGGCGACCTCCTGGTGACCCGCCGACCCGCTCTACCTCCTGAGCCACATGTCCCCCCGTGTCTTTCCTGTTAGTTCGGGTCAGTCCGCCGCTACCTTGATGTGCTGGATGAGCTGCAGGCTTTCCTCCCGGCTGGCCCTTCTCTGCTGGTCCAGGAGCTGGTCTGGGCTGAAGTCCTGGGGGGGGGCTCTGGCTGGGATCTGATCCGGGACGCGGGCCGGGGCCGGGCCAGGAATCACCCCACCTCCTCCTCCTCCTCCTCCTCCTCCTCCTCCTCCTCCTCCTCCTCCCCCTCCTCCTCCTCCTCCTCCTCCTCCTCCGCCTCCGGGCGGAGAGGCACACATCTCACACGCTGTGGAGGAGGCGAGGTTTCGGTAGGTGCACGCCTGGCAGGTCCACTAGGAGAGGAGGAGAGGAGGAAACATCTGAAGGTCCACTTCGTCATAATGTATCACCCCAGGCTAGACTGGGGAGCCACGCCCGTTCTGCCGGCGATCTGACTCCGCCCCGCACTAAGGTCTGGAGAAGAGCGATACGTTTCTTTCTGATTCAGACACACGCGCTATTGGCTGGTTTAACACAATAACGACAGGGAAGCGACGGCAAGCAGCCAATTGCGAACAGAGTCATTTGAACTAGGCCTGCTGATCACGCCTCTTGTGCTGAAGAAAATGACAGCAGGCTCCCCAGACCAACGTGTAATCTACGATGGAGCTCGGTCTGGCAATAGCCAGGCTAAAGGTGCGGCCACACCAGACGCGTATCTCGCGTACTTCGCGTATAAAATCGCCATTTTTTCCATAGGGAACCATTGGTTTACGCGCGTATAAGCAACATTTTACGCGAGTATAGCGCGTATGTGGCGCGTATATTTACGCGCAATACGCGCTATACGCGCGTATATCGCGTACATTTCAAGAGTTCAAAAAATTGAACTTTTTACGCTCAATACGCATGATACGCATGACGATTAGCCGCGTTGCCCAATCAGCGTTGAGCTTGACCCGACGTCACTGGCAGAGAGTAGTGAGCTTGGACAGAAGCATACGGCCGACATCTTTCTTTATTCTGTGTGGAAATAGTAACATAGTTACGCCATTAAATGCTTTTATGGAAACATTTCTAGCGAGAAATGTGCATTTTACTTTCATAATGTTCACTCGGTGAATGTGAAGGATGTTTGGTTTGATAGTTATGACGAAGAGGGAACGCTCCGTTCACTTGCATGGACAGAGTCTCTGGTTACTAAGCAACCTCAACGTCTTGGCGGACTATTTCTCTGCTGGGAAACACACCAGACACACCATGTGAAGTTATTGAACCCGATTATTGTTATTTATATCCGAGATTATTTAATCTAACCCGATCTAAACTCTATCACCCAAACACGGCGGCGTTGGGGTTTCCTACCTCGGACTCCAGCGCAGCCACGGCCGACAACTTTCTTTGTTCTGGGTGGAAATAGTAACATAGTTACGCCATTAAATGCGTTTATGGAAACATTTTTAGCGAGAAATGTGCATTTTACTTTCGTAATGTTCGCTCGGTGAATGTGAAGGATGTTTGGTTTGATAGTTATGACGAAGAGGGAACGCTCCGTTCACTTGCATGGACATGGACTCATCTAGGCGAGTGACGTATGCGCGTATGGCGCGTATTGCGCGTATGTGACCATTTTTGACACAAAATGGTCAAGCAACATTTTACTTGCGTATCTCGCGTAAAAGATACGCGAGATACGCGTCTGGTGTGGCCGCACCTTAAAGGTGCGGCCACACCAGACGCGTATCTCGCGTACTTCGCGTATGAAATCGCCATTTTTTCCATAGGGAACCATTGGTTTACGCGCGTATTACACGTTTCACGCGTAATACGCGTATAAGCAACATTTTACGCGCGTATAGCGCGTATGTGGCGCGTATATTTACGCGCAATACGCGCGTATATCACGTACATTTCAAGAGTTCAAAAAATTGAACTTTTTACGTGAAGTACGCGAGATATGCGTCTGACGAGACATGCATTGCCCAATCAGCGTTGAGCTTGACCCGACGTCACTGGCAGCTCGCCTTTTTTGCGTTTCCACCGCGGAAAACATGGTATCTGGTACCTGAAGTGGCTGCTTTTTCTAGTACCGCCTCGCTCAAGGTTCCAAGCGGCTGAGCCGATGCTAAAAGGTGACGTCGGCAGACGGCCGGCCACTGATTGGCCAGAGAGTGTGACGAAGTCACGAGAGCGACATGGCAACCATGCTGGTAACAGCCATAGCAGCGCCGCAGCCAACATATTCCACTTCTTCAACATGCCAGCTAATAATACGAACACGAATACCATCGCATCGATGTTCTCCATTGTTGTTATGTGGGTTCTGTCCATGTGTGGGTTACGTAGGTGTTGTTTGCGTCGCGTACACAAATACGTCACGGCCCTTTCGCGCAGCCGACCCCGCCCACGTCCCGGAGGTACTATTTGCGGTGGAAAAGGACCCGCGCTGCTACCGTGTCGAGTCGTGTCGAGTCGTGTCGAGTCGTGTCGAGTCGTGTCGAGTCGTGTCGAGTCGTGTCGAGTCGTGTCGAGTCGTGTCGAGTCGTGTCGAGTCGAGCTACATGTGCGGTGGAAAAGCGGCATAAGCAACCTCAACGTCTTGGCGGACTATATATCTGCTGATCAACACTACGAATGCTGGAAACACACCAGACACACCATGTGAAGTTATTTAACCCGATTATTGTTATTTATATCCGAGATTATTTAATCTAACCCGATCTAAACTCTATCACCCAAACACGGCGGCGTTTGGGTTTCCTACCTCGGACTCCAGCGCAGCTTATCCTGGGGCAACACACACACACACACACACACACCCAACCGTGGGGAGCCTCATCCTGGGGCAAGACACACACACAGACACACACAGCCACGGCCGACAACTTTCTTTGTTCTGGGTGGAAATAGTAACATAGTTACGCCATTAAATGCGTTTATGGAAACATTTTTAGCGAGAAATGTGCATTTTACTTTCGTAATGTTCGCTCGGTGAATGTGAAGGATGTTTGGTTTGATAGTTATGACGAAGAGGGAACGCTCCGTTCACTTGCATGGACATGGACTCATCTAGGCGAGTGACGTAGGCGCGTATGGCGCGTATTGCGCGTATGTGACCATTTTTGACACAAAATGGTCAAGCAACATTTTACACGCGTATCTCGCGTAAAAATTACGCGAGATACGCGTCTGGTGTGGCCGCACCTTAAGCCCAGACTAGAGTCGTTACGATATCGAAACCGGTACCTGAAATCCATCCGATAGATCCTGAGCGCAGGCATCAGTGAGTCTATGCACCGATCCGATACTAGATCCGAAACGATGCATACGACATGCGATATAGTAGTCATCTGCACGCTTAAATAAGTGCATAACATGAACATAAGAATCGTTGTGTTTCAGTCGGCTTAGCTCTTGATCTGTACGTCACGTCCTCGGACATTTGAATCATCGGGCTCTGGTGCTCAATGTAATGTAAATGTCTGAGTCAGATTTACATGCTTCCACATGCGCCACTTAGTGGGCAACCAGCCCTGATTGGATCACAGTCAGCCCATCCATTATAGCCGACGTCATGGTGGTGCCCTGCTACTGCCCATTCCCACCCTACGGTAAGTACGGATAGGAACCCCTTCGTCCGGTCCCGGAGGTCGTTTCGTCCGTCAGTGTGTCCGTCGCCTCTGAGCTTACGAATCCGGAGTGCTCCGGGAGAAACGGAGCAATACCACCGGAAATCGAGGCGGCAGTATAGAGTCAGAAGTCCAACCATTCGCGAAAATAGAGAGAGTAGTATAATATGTGATATGTATATACATATTGTATTTAACATTTATACTCATATTATACTACATACCTGGCCTTTTTATTTTAATTTTACTGCAGCCTATCATGAGCTGCAGTCAAATTATTATTCTTTATATGATTTTATTTTTTTATTACTGGCTCATGATAGGCCCCCAGATCAGTGGGCCTATCTTTTATTTTTTATATTACTGGCTCATTATAGGCATGATCGGCGTAGGCCCAAGACAATGTGATTTTTTGTTTGGGGCTTACAAAGATCACAGGCCTATCATGAGCCAAGAAAAGGGGGGGGGGCACGAGTGGTAGCTGGGCCCAGTGGCCACTTGACCACCACAGCCACAGTCGTCTAACCCACCCCGCCCCCTGTCAACAACGGCATCTTCATTGTAAGATCCTCTCTCAACTAACGAACCTCTCCGCCCCAGGGCCCAACGGCAGGTGAACGCAGGCCTGTCTACAGATGCTGTTTGCGATTGTCGATGCCGTTCAACAACGCTGAAACCGGGTAGTCCCGGAAACGTTTGGTACGGACGGACGAATTGGCCTTTACAGCTCCCCCCTCAGCTCGACCGGGATTCAGACCGGCATCCTAGTGAGAGATCACTCATAAATGATGGCTGTGATGTAAGAACTCACAATGATCTGAAGACGACTAAATGTGTGGCTGTTACCTAATCATCATCACAAACATTTACATTTACATTTAGGGCCTTTAGCAGACGCTTTTATCCAGTGCGACTTAAAATAAGTACGTTTGTCAGAAGAAAGGAAAACGAAAATATATGGCCATCAGCCCAGTAAGGACGTTCATAGAACCAAGTGCCAAGCGCTAACCATCTCTAGGTTAACCCGTTCAACGATAGCTAGCATTAGACGCTACACGCTGCTAAGTGCTATAAACACTCCCACCACTGCGTTACCCCAACCCTCCGATAACTGCCCTGGTGACATCACAGGGGCACTTTACCCCGAGGGGTGACAGACGGATCGACTCGTCAGCCTGGGTTTGAAAACAGGGTCGCCCCTGGAAACACAGCAGCGCTCGTTGGCGAGGAGTGACCCACCTGCGTGGCGGGGGCGCCCAGGAGCTTCGGCGCGGTCCGGGCGAGGGTGGCGAGGGACGGCCGGTGGGCCAGGCGGGGCGCTCACACACCGCGCACAGGACGCGGGTGGCCTTGTTCATCACAGTGCAGCTGGTGCACTGCCAATCTGGGGGGGGGTGGGGAGAGAGGGGGGGGTGGGGGTGAGCTGATCTGTGGTCAGTTGAATACGCCGGGTGTGTTGGTGGCGTTGTGAAGATGGCGGCCTGTGTGTTCCTGGGACGGCCGCCATGTCTTGGTTTTAGAGTTTGTCTGCTGTTTAAAGGTGACATATCACACCACCAGGTGTGAGTGTGATTGGCCGCGACGAGCCGTTTTGAAAACCGGCCTCTTCTGACATCACTAGTGGGCGTGTCCTCCTAGATGTGCTCTGGATAGATCAGTCTACCAGCCTGCCCGGTGGACTGGAGCAAACGTTGCTCATCTATCCGTCGCACATCTAGTCGGCGTGGTGAAGGCTCACCGGTGGTGGGGGACAGGGGGCCTTTTGGGGTGTCCTCCTGGGGCCGGGGGCTGGGGCTGGCCAGACGGGGGCGCTTACAGCCGTCACAGAGCACCGTCTGCATCGGGTTCTCCACGGAGCAATGGCCGCACGTCCACGTGGACGGGACGGAACTGTAGGGAAGGGAGCTGGAGGAGAGGTACAGTTAGTCCTTCTTTAATGTCTAATGTTGAGAGAACTGTAGTGAAGGGAGCTGGAGGAGAGGTACAGTTAGTCCTTCTTTAATGTCTAATGTTGATAGAACTGTAGGGAAGGGAGCTGGAGGAGAGGTACAGTTAGTCCTTCTTTAATGTCCAATGTTGAGAGAACTGTAGGGAAGGGACACAGAGGGAAGAGACGCCATGTTCACCAACAGTTAGTGCGTCTTTAATGATTTTTTAAAGCTGCGCTAAATCATATGTTCTCTGTGCAGTTGAGTCCCTCTTGGAACTGACTTACTAAATTGGGGGATTATCGGTTCTGATTGCTTGTCCGTTACCGGACACTAACATGACATAAAATGGATGGACTACATGATTGGAATAAAATACATATTAAATTACAATCTAAATTACATTTGATTATGTAATTACAAAGTACAAAGTAGGTCATAACAGGAAAGGCAGACACAATAAACCCACCAATTAAGGGCAGAATACTCATAACAAATGGTTTAAGATAGTTTAAAATGGCCGTCGTTTTAAACTGGGGCTCTCCACCTCATTCTGTGGAATAGAGACAATGAAGTCGTCTCTGACCTGCTGGCCCTGGGCGGCGTCAGGGCGGTCCTCGGGTGCCCGGCGCGCTCGGGGTGCTGGTGGTAGACCCCGTCACACACCAGGCAGAACTTCATGACACAGACGGGGCAGTCCATATCCACTGGCAGGACGCCACAGATGGAGCAGTACTCTACACACAAACTGATATTAGACAAACAAAGGCTTCCAGACGTCCTGTCAGACCACGGCCATATCAATAAAGGTTCTTCTGGAGGGGGACCACAAGCTCAGAACTTATCCTCTCTCCCTCCCTCCCTCCCTCCCTCCCTCCCTCTCTCTCTCTCTCTCTCTCTCTCTCTCTCTCTCTCTCTCTCTCTCTCTCTCTCTCTCTCTCTCTCTCTCTCTCTCTCTCTCTCTCTCTCTCTCTCTCTCTCTCTCTCTGCCTCTCTCCCTCCCTCTGCCTCTCCCTCTGCCTCTCTCTCTCTCTCTCTCTCTCTCTCTCTCTCTCTCTCTCTCTCTCTCTCTCTCTCTCTCTCTCTCTCTCTCTCTCTCTCTCTCTCTCTCTCTCTCTCTCTCTCTCTCTCCTCAAGACACAGAGTTTCCTGTGTTCTCATCAAGCAGAAGAATGCCTAAGGGAATCCCTGTTCTCTTGTGACCGGTTAACCCCAATCAAAAAGGTTAACGTTTAGATGACACTTTGACCCTATGAACTCATTGATATTTGTATTCTTTTTAACTCTTGAATGAAATAAAACAGTGTTTTTTTTCGAAATTGTCATCACACACCCTTTTTGGCGGGTGGAATCGGCTCTCTCTTGTGATTGGCTCTCGCTGGGTTGCGGTGGAAGATTCCATCGCACACGTCGCAGAAGAGCAGGGGGGAGCACGACGCACAGGTTACCGTGGGAACGACGCCACACAAGTGACACCCGTCGTCTGAGGGGAGGGGAGACGCTGGAGGGAGAGAGGGGGAGAGAGTGGGGGAGAGACGTGGTTTATGGTTCAACGCTATCTCCACAAAAGAGAGAGATCAAGGAATATGAAGGAAAAAGGTTCATATAAAAGAGAGGGATGGAGTTGGAAGGGAGAGAGAGAGCGAGAGAGAGAGAGAGAGAGAGAGAGAGAGAGAGAGAGAGAGAGAGAGAGAGAGAGAGAGAGAGAGAGAGAGAGAGAGAGAGAGAGACAGAGAGAGAGAGAGAGAGAGAGAGAGAGACAGAGACAGAGTGAGAGAGAGACAGAGACAGAGACAGAGAGAGAGAGAGAGAGAGAGAGAGAGAGAGAGAGAGAGAGAGAGAGAGAGAGAGAGAGAGAGAGAGACAGAGAGAGAGAGAGAGAGAGAGAGAGAGAGAGAGAGAGAGAGAGAGAGAGAGAGAGAGAGAGAGAGAGAGAGAGAGAGAGAGAGAGAGAGACAGAGACAGAGAGACAGAGAGAGAGAGACACACACAGAAACAGATGGCAGTGAGCAACGTCTGAAACAGGAAGTGACCGAAGGGCGTGGCTCACGTGGGGTAGCTGCGGGGGGTTCCGGTCCCGGCGGAGGCCGGGAGAGACGCCTGGGGGCGGGCTTGGGGGGCAGGGCGGTGGAGGGCCGAGGGGCGGTGGGGCTCACGGGGGAGGTCCCGGTGGGGGCGGAGGGAGGTGAGTTGGGCTGGGGGGGGGGGGGGGGGGGGGGAGGTGCGGGGGGAAGAAGGGGGGGTGGTGTAGGGAGATTGATCGAAATCCAGGGAGGACGGGGGGTGCCCAGTGGGGGGGGGGGGGGGGTTTCTGGACGGGGGCAGGGAGCGGGGGCTGGGTGGGGGTCGGGGGGGGGGGGCTGATGGGTTTGGGGGGCGGGGCCGTCGATCTGTTGACGTCCGTAAGGGGGGGGGCTGCCACCTCCTCGTTCCTCTGCTGCTGGACCTGACCAGACAGACAGACAGACAGACAGACAGACAGACAGACAGACAGACAGACAGACAGGCAGACAGACAGACAGACAGACAGACAGACAGACAGACAGACAGACACACAGGCAGACAGGCAGAGAGACAGACAGACAGACAGCCAGCCAGACAGACAGACAGGCAGACAGGCAGACAGACAGACAGACAGACAGACAGGCAGACAGGCAGACAGACAGACAGACAGACAGGCAGGCAGGCAGACAGACAGACAGACAGACAGACAGGCAGGCAGGCAGGCAGGCAGGCAGGCAGGCAGACAGACAGACAGACAGACAGACAGACAGGCAGACAGACAGACAGACGACATGCGTACAGGTCGGGAGTTGAATTTCATAGGATATGAAATTCAATATAATGTATTTATTATATTCAAATATACAGGCATTTTAATATTTTTTCTTCAGTAAATGTTCGATCAGGAATATACATGCTGAATCTTTATCAATATTAACTTTAATTTTAGGTTTCAGGTTTATTGTGTTGCCATGGTGAAAAGAGAATCCCGGTTACCCAGAGCCAATAGGGGTACGGTAAACGGTAAACGGTAAAAGCTGGGAGGAAGTGGATTCTACATACCTCTGGAACGACCAATGGGAGGACGTCTTTAAAGAAATCTGGATTAGGATGGTTTCCCTGAGACAAACAAAAAGGAACCAATCACAGGGGAGAGAAGAGGAGGAGGAGGAGGAGGAGGAGGAGGAGGAGAAGGAGAGAGAGAGGGGGGAGGAGGAGAGAGAAGGGGGAGGAGGAGAGGAGGGGAGAGAAGGAGAAGGAGGCTCAACTCCTTGTTTCATGCACAGCGACAGACTCCCAATAGGGTTCAGTAATAGTTGTAGTGGAGCTGCGGTGGTGACTGCTACAGCAGGCCCCACAGGTTAAAGTTTGGATCACCGATGCTAGACCGAAACATAAATGATCTCATTCATCTGATCTTTCCTCGCGATCCGCTAGCTGCCCGCCCATTAAGCAGGTCGTCCAAAAAATGCGTCTCTGTAGGCAGCCTATGCTCCGAGATCATACACAAAATCAAACGTTACTACCAACCACTCAAAACCAAAATAAATAGTATGCCAACCAATCACCGACAAGGGGGGGGGAAGGGAGGGGCGAGCCGGCTCTGTTTGTTTGGATCCTTTCTTCAAATACCAACAGAAGTGACGTCACCCAACATCGCTGATTCATGAGTAATGAATGAGTAATATCACACTTTTAATCCACTGCAATTGGCAGTCTGGTATCATCCTCAGGGAGGTCTTATTACAACCTCTTGGCTCCACTGTCTCGGCCCAGATACTCCTGTTACATTCCTACTTGTAGACTTGCATGATATTGTGATTATTGAACATACTGTAGGCCTTCGGTAAACCGCGGATCAATAACTGATACGCCAGTGCCTCCGGTCCATCACCGGTACCTTGATGAGCATCTCCAGCTCCAAGCGCAGGCACGTGACCTCGAGGGTCACCGCGGCGACCTTGTCTCTATCGGGCTGCAGGACGTCGTCAGGGAACACCAGGCCGTCGACCTGCTGGACGGTGTAACCATAGAGATAGAGGATGCCCCGCCCACCCTGTGGAGAAGGCCATCAAGGAGAGGCGGAATCAGTGCATTTAAATCAGGGTTGACTTACATGTTTGAAGAACTAAGGAAACATGATGATAATATGTGAGCAATTGAATATACCAAACTTGTAAACCATTACTTGTCTGAATAGTGGTGAAGACTGTGTTTTACTTACTATGTTAAGTGACTAATCATGTTGTAGTAACATACTCCCCTGCCCATCTACATCCAGGATAATTTCCGACTATAAGCAAGCACTTTGTGAAAACTATTTCAGAACTTCTTCAGTTACTTTAGGCTATGATCATGAAACAACAACGCTGCCACTCACATAAGTCGACTCTCTTGCTCCACCAAGTGGCCACTGGTATGTACAGAACATGTTATTTCCTGTAATGTTTCACTTGGTGGAAACCTTTATTCAAAATTTCAAAGCGTCCCACAATACCGTCAATGAATGTATTCATAGCATTGGTGACTCCAGTGGGCATCTAACCACTAACTCAGTACCTCGAGAAGGACTGAGGAAGAGGAAGAGGAGGAGGAGGAGGAGGGAGAGAAGGAAGAGGGGGAGGAGAAGGAGAAGAAGAAGGAGGAGGAGGAGGGTCTAACTGACCTGCATGCTGTCCACCTGAGCTTTGAAGATGGGGTTGTTGTGCTTGACACTGCGCCAGTAACGGGGTCTGGCAAGGTTGTGCAGGTTGAGGCCATACTTCTCCAAAACATTCAGAGCTTTGACCAGTCTGCCCATTCGCTCCACAACCTAGGGGGACGGCAAGAATGACAAATTATACACCGCTACTGTAAACAACAATAAAAGGTGGAGCCTTTTTGATTTTAGAGGGTTAGTTCAGGATGTTTAATTGTTAATTCCAAAGTACCATACATGAGAGCATTGTCTAATGAAGTAGGCCTAATGTGTGATGTAGAATCTCCATTATATATCTACATGGTGAAACCTGTGACTGGACTCATACAGACACACCTATTTGCACTCATGGATAACACTGATCGCTTGTATTTTTACGGAGAGATTCGACATTCTGAGTGACAAAAGAAGCTGGGACTAAACTACTCTTGAAGAAACAGAGCTGAGCAGCGACCACGCTGAGAAGAAGATATTAAAGCGTGAAATTAATTAGACCCAAACCCTAACCCTCTCTGATGCAATAATAACTGGTTGTCCAACGGAACAGCATTAATCGAACGGACCCCATCATCATCATCATCATCATCATCATCATCATCATCATCATCGTCGTCGTCCCGGGACCCGTGAACACACCTGCGCCCTGCCGTCGCCCACGGTGTTCCCCCGCACTATGGCTGCGGCGTCGATGCTAAGGTACTTCTGGTTCAGGGGCAGAGGGAGCTCGGCCATGGACTGGACCCCGGCTTTGACCTGCGGTCCCGACCCCGCGGTGGTCAGCTCGGACGCCACTCTCCTCCTCAGCTCCAGCAGCTCCAGAGTGGCCGTCATTCTGGGGGGAGGGGGGGGGGGGGGGGCTCAGGTCAGTCCCGAGCAATGGAAATGAAAGCGATTCAAAACGATAAATAATTTTCCTAAATTGTGAGTGGAAGTTATCGATTAGATGCGTCTGGAGAAAGGGTAGCTCATTATTCCATCGCCGTGGAATAATGAGCTAGTAAGCCCAAACTTTGTAGAAAGAAAGCGAAACTTAAGTCCGCTTGGTATGAGACCCTGAAAGACAAAACCTACCTCAGTGTGTTTCACGCTTTCGTTTCTCTTCCACTTCTTTTTGTCCTCGTCCTGTGAGCAGAACATGCACTCGTACTCGGTGACTGAATTACCAATTTCCACCTAAACGGGCGTTTTCTTTAGGTGTGTGTCATGTCAAGGGAGGTCCGAAGTGAACTTGCTGTCACTTCACGTTCAACACCAACGCTTATGGTCTGCGCATGCGCAGACGATAAGCGCATACAAAAAACAAGTGCAGATGCGCACACACTTGGGTTTGTGGCCGTGAAAGAAGTGAAAACTGTTCTTCTGCTCCTCAGGGTCGTTCTACAAACGTATTAATTATTTAATATGCATTGTAGCACCTTGAGGTCATTGATGTAAAGTGCATTATAAATAAAATGTATTATTATTATTATTTTTATTATCATTATCATTATCATTATCATTATCATTATTATTATTATTATTATTATTATTATTATTACTTCCTTCCAGCAAGATATGAGTGTTTACAGGGGGATGACTCGGCCCTCCCCCGAATAAAACTAAGTTTCTTCCAGAATGCATTTGATGGTTGTCAGGATTTGTCCAATTCTTTTAGCAGTTAAAATATGGTGTACTATTTGCTTTGCTATTTTGTAAATCTAAAGTTTGTTGGAATTGTACGGTTGGCTATGGATGATGTATACAACTATAATGTCCTAGTATAACGTCAATAGGTATCAATGTCGAGTACAGAGACGAGACGGACTTTGGAGCAAAAACTCATCCAGGTGCCACCTCCAGGCGCCGGGATGGTTGATTCAATCAGCTGTTATTCAGCCTTATTGACACTGACCTCACGGAGGAGAGATAAGGAGATAGTTCTACTCATATAGTATTGAAAGTGCAGTGACATCACTGTTATGGAGGACTTCGGTGACCAGGGGTGATGCCGCTGGTGGGAATGGCACAGGCGCCGTGTGACACAAGTTACATTTGACCATTTTAATTGTACAATAGTATATTCTATACCAGTGCAAAATGTGGGGAAGACCATTATTTAAGCCTGTGATTTATTTGTGGGTGCCTAACCGATCACAAAGGTGGGGTGCATAAAGTCATGCCTTACGATGAACGTCTTCCTGCTCCTCCTGAGAGACG
>NC_044070.1:23486957-23546221 GCF_902167405.1 Gadus morhua | reverse complement strand
CTCTGCTGCTGGACCTGACCAGACAGACAGACAGACAGACAGACAGACAGACAGACAGACAGACAGACAGACAGACAGGCAGGCAGGCAGGCAGACAGACAGACAGACAGACAGACAGACAGACAGACAGACAGGCAGGCAGGCAGACAGACAGACAGACAGACAGACAGCCAGCCAGCCAGACAGGCAGGCAGACAGACAGACAGACAGACAGACAGACAGACAGCCAGCCAGCCAGACAGGCAGGCAGGCAGACAGACAGACAGACAGACAGACAGACAGACAGACAGGCAGGCAGGCAGACAGACAGACAGACAGACAGGCAGGCAGGCAGACAGACAGACAGACAGACAGACAGACAGACAGACAGACAGACAGGCAGGCAGGCAGGCAGGCAGGCAGGCAGACAGACAGACAGACAGACAGACAGACAGACAGACAGGCAGACAGACAGACAGACGACATGCGTACAGGTCGGGAGTTGAATTTCATAGGATATGAAATTCAATATAATGTATTTATTATATTCAAATATACAGGCATTTTAATATTTTTTCTTCAGTAAATGTTCGATCAGGAATATACATGCTGAATCTTTATCAATATTAACTTTAATTTTAGGTTTCAGGTTTATTGTGTTGCCATGGTGAAAAGAGAATCCCGGTTACCCAGAGCCAATAGGGGTACGGTAAACGGTAAACGGTAAAAGCTGGGAGGAAGTGGATTCTACATACCTCTGGAACGACCAATGGGAGGACGTCTTTAAAGAAATCTGGATTAGGATGGTTTCCCTGAGACAAACAAAAAGGAACCAATCACAGGGGAGAGAAGAGGAGGAGGAGGAGGAGGAGGAGGAGGAGGAGGAGGAGGAGGAGGAGAAGGAGAGAGAGAGGGGGGAGGAGGAGAGAGAAGGGGGAGGAGGAGAGGAGGGGAGAGAAGGAGAAGGAGGCTCAACTCCTTGTTTCATGCACAGCGACAGACTCCCAATAGGGTTCAGTAATAGTTGTAGTGGAGCTGCGGTGGTGACTGCTACAGCAGGCCCCACAGGTTAAAGTTTGGATCACCGATGCTAGACCGAAACATAAATGATCACATTCATCTGATCTTTCCTCACGATCCGCTAGCTGCCCGCCCATTAAGCAGGTCGTCCAAAAAATGCGTCTCTGTAGGCAGCCTATGCTCCGAGATCATACACAAAATCAAACGTTACTACCAACCACTCAAAACCAAAATAAATAGTATGCCAACCAATCACCGACAAGGGGGGGGGAAGGGAGGGGCGAGCCGGCTCTGTTTGTTTGGATCCTTTCTTCAAATACCAACAGAAGTGACGTCACCCAACATCGCTGATTCATGAGTAATGAATGAGTAATATCACACTTTTAATCCACTGCAATTGGCACTCTGGTATCATCCTCAGGGAGGTCTTATTACAACCTCTTGGCTCCACTGTCTCGGCCCAGATACTCCTGTTACATTCCTACTTGTAGACTTGCATGATATTGTGATTATTGAACATACTGTAGGCCTTCGGTAAACCGCGGATCAATAACTGATACGCCAGTGCCTCCGGTCCATCACCGGTACCTTGATGAGCATCTCCAGCTCCAAGCGCAGGCACGTGACCTCGAGGGTCACCGCGGCGACCTTGTCTCTATCGGGCTGCAGGACGTCGTCAGGGAACACCAGGCCGTCGACCTGCTGGACGGTGTAACCATAGAGATAGAGGATGCCCCGCCCACCCTGTGGAGAAGGCCATCAAGGAGAGGCGGAATCAGTGCATTTAAATCAGGGTTGACTTACATGTTTGAAGAACTAAGGAAACATGATGATAATATGTGAGCAATTGAATATACCAAACTTGTAAACCATTACTTGTCTGAATAGTGGTGAAGACTGTGTTTTACTTACTATGTTAAGTGACTAATCATGTTGTAGTAACATACTCCCCTGGCCATCTACATCCAGGATAATTTCCGACTATAAGCAAGCACTTTGTGAAAACTATTTCAGAACTTCTTCAGTTACTTTAGGCTATGATCATGAAACAACAACGCTGCCACTCACATAAGTCGACTCTCTTGCTCCACCAAGTGGCCACTGGTATGTACAGAACATGTTATTTCCTGTAATGTTTCACTTGGTGGAAACCTTTATTCAAAATTTCAAAGCGTCCCACAATACCGTCAATGAATGTATTCATAGCATTGGTGACTCCAGTGGGCATCTAACCGCTAACTCAGTACCTCGAGAAGGACTGAGGAAGAGGAAGAGGAGGAGGAGGAGGAGGGAGAGAAGGAAGAGGGGGAGGAGAAGGAGAAGAAGAAGGAGGAGGAGGAGGGTCTAACTGACCTGCATGCTGTCCACCTGAGCTTTGAAGATGGGGTTGTTGTGCTTGACACTGCGCCAGTAACGGGGTCTGGCAAGGTTGTGCAGGTTGAGGCCATACTTCTCCAAAACATTCAGAGCTTTGACCAGTCTGCCCATTCGCTCCACAACCTAGGGGGACGGCAAGAATGACAAATTATACACCGCTACTGTAAACAACAATAAAAGGTGGAGCCTTTTTGATTTTAGAGGGTTAGTTCAGGATGTTTAATTGTTAATTCCAAAGTACCATACATGAGAGCATTGTCTAATGAAGTAGGCCTAATGTGTGATGTAGAATCTCCATTATATATCTACATGGTGAAACCTGTGACTGGACTCATACAGACACACCTATTTGCACTCATGGATAACACTGATCGCTTGTATCCAACGGAGAGATTCGACATTCTGAGTGACAAAAGAAGCTGGGACTAAACTACTCTTGAAGAAACAGAGCTGAGCAGCGACCACGCTGAGAAGAAGATATTAAAGCGTGAAATTAATTAGACCCAAACCCTAACCCTCTCTGATGCAATAATAACAACTGGTTGTCCAACGGAACAGCATTAATCGAACGGACCCCATCATCATCATCATCATCATCATCATCATCATCATCATCATCATCGTCGTCGTCCCGGGACCCGTGAACACACCTGCGCCCTGCCGTCGCCCACGGTGTTCCCCCGCACTATGGCTGCGGCGTCGATGCTAAGGTACTTCTGGTTCAGGGGCAGAGGGAGCTCCGCCATGGACTGGACCCCGGCTTTGACCTGCGGTCCCGACCCCGCGGTGGTCAGCTCGGACGCCACTCTCCTCCTCAGCTCCAGCAGCTCCAGAGTGGCCGTCATTCTGGGGGGAGGGGGGGGGGGGGGGGGCTCAGGTCAGTCCCGAGCAATGGAAATGAAAGCGATTCAAAACGATAAATAATTTTCCTAAATTGTGAGTGGAAGTTATCGATTAGATGCGTCTGGAGAAAGGGTAGCTCATTATTCCATCGCCGTGGAATAATGAGCTAGTAAGCCCAAACTTTGTAGAAAGAAAGCGAAACTTAAGTCCGCTTGGTATGAGACCCTGAAAGACAAAACCTACCTCAGTGTGTTTCACGCTTTCGTTTCTCTTCCACTTCTTTTTGTCCTCGTCCTGTGAGCAGATCATGCACTCGTACTCGGTGACTGAATTACCAATTTCCACCTAAACGGGCGTTTTTTTTAGGTGTGTGTCATGTCAAGGGAGGTCCGAAGTGAACTTGCTGTCACTTCACGTTCAACACCAACGCTTATGGTCTGCGCATGCGCAGACGATAAGCGCATACAAAAAACAAGTGCAGATGCGCACACACTTGGGTTTGTGGCCGTGAAAGAAGTGAAAACTGTTCTTCTGCTCCTCAGGGTCGTTCTACAAACGTATTAATTATTTAATATGCATTGTAGCACCTTGAGGTCATTGATGTAAAGTGCATTATAAATAAAATGTATTATTATTATTATTATTATTATTATTATTATCATTATCATTATCATTATCATTATTATTATTATTATTATTATTATTATTATTATTACTTCCTTCCAGCAAGATATGAGTGTTTACAGGGGGATGACTCGGCCCTCCCCCGAATAAAACTAAGTTTCTTCCAGAATGCATTTGATGGTTGTCAGGATTTGTCCAATTCTTTTAGCAGTTAAAATATGGTGTACTATTTGCTTTGCTATTTTGTAAATCTAAAGTTTGTTGGAATTGTACGGTTGGCTATGGATGATGTATACAACTATAATGTCCTAGTATAACGTCAATAGGTATCAATGTCGAGTACAGAGACGAGACGGACTTTGGAGCAAAAACTCATCCAGGTGCCACCTCCAGGCGCCGGGATGGTTGATTCAATCAGCTGTTATTCAGCCTTATTGACACTGACCTCACGGAGGAGAGATAAGGAGATAGTTCTACTCATATAGTATTGAAAGTGCAGTGACATCACTGTTATGGAGGACTTCGGTGACCAGGGGTGATGCCGCTGGTGGGAATGGCACAGGCGCCGTGTGACACAAGTTACATTTGACCATTTTAATTGTACAATAGTATATTCTATACCAGTGCAAAATGTGGGGAAGACCATTATTTAAGCCTGTGATTTATTTGTGGGTGCCTAACCGATCACAAAGGTGGGGTGCATAAAGTCATGCCTTACGATGAACGTCTTCCTGCTCCTCCTGAGAGACGACCATGATCTGCAGTTTTCTAGTTTTAATATGCAGTGGCTGAGAGGGGCCACTGGGGGCGGTAGTAAAACTGTATATATATTTGCAATATATTTGCAAATATTTGCGTAACACTGTTTTCTAGTTTTGATGTGTAGTGGCTGAGGATGGCCGCTGGGGGGCGCTAGTACGTTAACGTGTAGTGGCTGGAAAATAGCCGCTAGGGGCGGTAGTACATCCGCCCAACATGTCTCTCTTTGTCAAACTCAGTGGGGCGGCGCGACCCAAAAAATAAATAAACCGAAAGTAAAAAGCGAAGGAGGAAGTTGACCGACTCGAACGCGCTGCTCTCCTTGTTGTCCGTCCGCTGCTGTCTACGGTCTGTCCAGAACCACCTTAACACTAAGAGGTCTACGCTTTGTAGTGTTGGTTTCAGCCCAAGTTGTCATACTTGTTGTCGTCAAAGAGCCGCCAACATGTCCAAAGCGGTAGTTTTGAAGATTACAAAGGCCAACGCCGTTAAGGTAAGGGCGATGTTTCCCCTCAAGTCGAGGTTCTGTTGTGTTGGACCAATATATGTCAGTGATATTGTTTAGATGTCCAACATGAAATCAATGGCTCATGCATTTCATGTTGGACGTCTCAATAATAAAGTTTTTTGCGTAAAGTGCGCTAAAGCCCGAGGGAAAGTACCGTCTCTAGACTGAAACCTGCAAAGCGAAACTAACTGCCGGGTTTGGTGCAGGCCAATATAATCGCCATGTCACGTCGTCCTTAACTTCGTGTTACACCGATTGAAAATGTTTTGTTTGTATGTATGTATGTATGTATGTATGTATGTATGTATGTATGTATGTCATTCAATTATGGCACCCATTGCACTCCTGATCATCCTCCTCAATTTCTTCTCCTATTATTTCTTCCTTGCTTAGTAAGGGAGTTTTTTCTTGCCCTCTCAAGCCCCTTGAGACTGTACCGTGATTAAAAGCTATACATATACAATTTAATTTAAACTTGTTTTTATTTCCTATAGGTTGACAACTTTCGTCAATCCCTTTATGCCGAGGTACGTCTCCGACAGACTGTATTTGTAAATAATATAAGCACATAATTGCTTTAGTTTCTATGTGACTAATGTGCCTTTTCTTTCCTCAGGCTGAAAACCTATTCTGCAACCATATCCCAACAAAGATCGTGCAGCTAGACTCCCTCCTCAAGGTAGTCATTAACTCCATGAGCGAATACTATATAATACTGATCATGTGCTGTAAACATGACATCATGTTTTCTTGTCTTTATCTTCCAGGAGGATGTGCTTAGCATCACAGACATGACGTCCATTCATGCGCCTCTGGACATTCCCATCCCAGAAGCCCCCACCCCAGAGGAAGAGGTAGGCTGTCTGGGGGGGCGGGGGAGATGAGCAGAGCTGCTTAAAACATTCGAGGGGGGCATCAGTTCCTCAGCGATTGGCTGGCTTGGAGTATCAGTCAAAAATGTTAATCCCTTCTAACTGCTACCAAAGTAAAGTCTAGTGGCTAGAGTGTTCAACTCCCAATGGAAAGCTACTGGGTTTGATCCCAGATCTTCAGTCGACCTATAGGCAGCCTAGAACCAGATCGTTGAACCTGACCGGCTCCTTAATAGAATGCATGTGTATTCACTGTTGGAGTCGCTTTGGATAAAAGCCATTACTAAATCGCACTAAGAGAAATACAAATGACTTTGGGAGCCATCATTCGATCCGAATCTACCTCATACCTCATTGGTTGTTGTTGATTTTAGCTGACATCAGTTGTTGTCCTCATGCCCCACCCATTTGAACACACAGGGAAGGGAAGTTAGGTGAATTTAGTGCCAAACCAGTTGAGCAACAAAGTCGGTGTAACCATTAACGCTGGTTTCTCCAAACAGATAGTGCTGTGCCAAGGCATGTATTTTAGGAACAGACCAACAAGTCAGTCAGATTAGTCCCTGAGTCTGTGCATTATTCTCATCCCATAGTTCTCCTGAAACATGCATTATATTTTTCCCAGGAAATGGAGACCGACAACGAGGATGAGAAGAAAAAGAAGAAGAAAGGTACATTAACACATTCATTGAACAATTTTGAACAACCACATAAAAAAAAAAAACATTTTGATATTAATGTTTCAAAGCTAATGTTAACATTCATAGCTAATCTTGCAGGTACTAGAATCTGCTCCTTATCAACAATATGAGATAATAATGAGATAATATTGCTTTCTGTTAGCACCAAAGTGTGGTTTCATCAAGGGGAACGAGAAGATCACCCTGATTCTGGACAGACTGAAACCAGAGATCGTGTCCTTCAGGGAGACGATCATCACAGTAAGCTATCTCACTCTACTGTTTATGACCCAGTTACCCACTGGCAGCTTATACTATACAGATTCAGCTGATAGCAATCTGAAACCTCACTGCTAGAGGCCACCATAATTCTACACACTTTTAAAATATCAATGGTATTGTTTATATTTAATAATGTTTTTGAAGCTATACATTTTCCCTATTGAAAAATTACTTGGATGGAATCTGTCAAATGACACGTTGTACTTTAATGTGCCTCAATTTGTCACAATAGGTGTCATGCTGGATTCAGCACCTTATCCCAAAAATAGAGGATGGAAATGACTTTGGGGTGGCTATCCAGGTAACCACACACACACAAACCCACATGAACACTCTATTTATCAATGGTTGTTGTACACGGTGAGAAGTCTATGTCGATCCTCTATGGTGAACTTGCATTACTATCACAGGAGAAGATCTTGGAAAGATTAACAGCAGTCAAGACCAAGGTAGACACATTCCAGACCAACATAAACAAGTAAGCTACAACTCAAATAACGGCTCTGTTTAGGATAAAATTATGTGTGTATGCTTTTAGAGTGAATGTCTCCCTCCCTATGCTCCAAATGTACTGGTATTTGCATTAATCAAGTTACTTCCTGTCCGGATGTATTGTTAAACATTTTACGTATAAATAATGGTTTGATAACTAATGGATGATGGATTGCACTTTAGGTACTTCTCAGAGAGAGGAGATGCAGTGGCCAAAGCCTCCAAAGAAACTCACGTGGTGAGTGACTCCACATTTGTCTTATTAAGAATTAAAATACTGTCTGGTGGACATGAGAGGAGTGTGATGCCATGGTTTACCCTGCAGATGGACTATCGCTCCATGGTCCACGACAGGGACGAGGCCATCTACGCAGAGATCAGAGTGATCATCCTGGACATCCGTGGTTTCTACGTAAGTCTGTCCATGCCGACAACGTGCGGCCTACCGTACTGCTGGGACCCAACCCGTTGAACTTCTACTTACTTTTGTGTTCTTTGCTCCTATAGGCGGAGCTGTATGACATCATCAGCAAGAATGCAGAGAAGGTGACCAATCCCAAAGGAGAGGAGATGTCTTCCATGTATTAAATCGCAGCGGAGGGGTTGCTATAGCGATGGTACAAGAAGTGTCAGTTAGATTGCTTAATTCACTGCTCAGCCTGACTGCCCAGCAACATATTGAACAGCCTTAACCGTTTCCCAGAATGCATCAGTTTATACCAATAAACCATTCACTAGGTCTTGTGGTGTTTTGTATATAATTCAAATTATTACTTTCTGGGGGCATGGGAAATGTATTAAACAGACAAATATGCAATAGGACAAAATTCATACTTTTTATACTTTCAGCTTCCTCATTTTGTTAAGTCCTTATAGTGAAGGAAAAACCTGAATCAGTTTTTGCTTTTGAGATCAAAATGCATTTTCACTCAAGGCTGTAAAAGTTCAGTTGGAATTTGAGCCTAAGTTCTGATAACCACTTTATTGGGCCCTCATCAATAAATCACATACAAATGAGTAGATTAAAATACTAAGCCAGTCGAATATATTGTTTTAAAGTTTATTTATAACAAAAAGTGCTCAATATCAAATGTGGTTAACTGTTGGTCATATTTAAATCCAGTCTCCTTAATTTGCAACAAAGTCATAACAAATATTCCTCAACCAACAAATGTAAAACGTAAAGATCGTCGACTAACATGGATGCCAAACTTAAACAGGTATGTCATATTTCAGAGTGAAGACTTTTATACTTCTGGTCCTTCTCCACCAGGAATTAGCTGAAAGAAATGATACAAGGGGTAACTATTTACATCCACAACTATTTAGTTGTTGATGGAGCAGAAATTTGAGTTTTACAGTGTTGTGGTTAAATATATAGGAATTCCAAAAGAGGATTATCATACCATCGTGATGTTGTTGCCGTTGAGAAGGATCTGGTCTAACTTGGTTATTCTCCGTCCCTCAGGTGTGATTTCACTATTGTGCAGAGAAACAAAAGAACAGTTCATACAGTAGATCAAAGCAAAAGCTGTCAAAATCAAAGGGCAAAAAATGATCACTTACAACTCTGTCACGTCCTCCAACACCATGTCTGAAACCGCAAGTTAAGAACCAATACAGGGAATATTGCAATATCAAAGTGTATTACGACAAAGAAAACACACACACACACACTCACACATTTTGCGAAGGATACTGACAAAGTCGTCGAACCCGAGCAACGTGCCGACAATCTCCTTGTCGGTCTTCATCACGATGTGTATTCTTGAACCGATGCATTTGTCCACCAGCTCTGTAAGAAGATGAAGTGACTTCATGATTCACATAGTTAAAATTGACAAAAACATGACTGGTGAAGAGAGACCGGGGTTCATTCATCATAAGGCACATAAGCAGCATTCATGAACGGTTAATAAAAACGGTATGGAAGAGGTTTTAAGACTTAATAAAACCTAATGATGATGTATGTAATACGTTTCTAAAGTACATAAAATGTTTTAACATTTTTTCTGATGAACAAACTAGCATATTACCTCATCGAAAAATGATCTGTGTGAGGTTAATAACCCAATTTATCTAAATATTAATTGAATGGTTACTAATGCAGTACAAAAAGGGATTTTTGGTTTCTGGCCATTTTTAGATGTTTAAAACATCCACCGGGTCAAATTGACCCAGGTACATTTGTGTTGTAGGCTACATGAAAAACGAACATAAGGAGTATAAGATGTTGAGTTTATAAGGTGCGACGCGGCGGAACGTCCCGGCAGCGAGGTGATTAGAGGGCTAGCCGACAGCTAGCGGGTTTAAAGACCCGCATATGAAATACACAGTTCGATATTAACTAATCAATGAGTGAGTGACAACAAAATAACGTTATGTTAGTTATACAAACCAAGCGGGAGCAATTGTGAGGGGTTTGTTGCTGGTGTTGCCGCCATGTTTCACGAATTGAAAGAAGAGTCAATAGCAATGGAGACAAGAACGGCGCCGATCAGACCAAAGTAGTCAACCATCGAACCACCGTTCGAGGCGCAAGGCCCCGTCTTTATCGTGTATCTGTTTAGAATACATTGCGGATTAATGATTTATACCGCTAATCAATCAGTGGAAAATAATTCACTGATAAATAAATAAATAAATACATATTTATATATGTATTTACTTATATTCGCATCACGTGACGTGCGCCGTTCGTGTGGGTCCAGGATTGAGCGGTCCGTGACGTCATCCCACGACCGAAGACGGACCTGCGGAAGGGAAAACAAATCGCTCCGGAGTCGTGTTGTTGATTTTGTATGTGTGCGTGTGCGGAGCTCGAAGCAAGGAAAAGTAGTATCCTTTCTGTACTCTGTTTAGATCTATTATTACAGTGGAGATCTGCGCAGTAAGCGGCCATGGAGGCGCAGAGAGGCAGAGAGGACGTCAAGTTGCCCCCCGTGCTGCACATCGTCGTGGTTGGGTTTCATCACAAGAAGGGTTGTCAGGTATTTCCAAAGCCCTTCCGACATGCACACATCCCATTAGCGTCAAGTTTATCCCAGACCTTGTCTAATAACCGCTTCCTCCAGTGTCTAACTCCTTGACGTTTTGTTTTGATCGGGTTAAAAACCATCCATTGCGCTTTGATCGGAGAGGATCGAGTCACCCCGGACCCCCAAGGCGTAGTGTTTGACAGCTGGACATTTGTGACACTGCTTGATGAATGAACCCGCGACAGATGGGTACACGGATTGCAGACCCCCATGCTTGGTTAAAAAGACGGGGATTCATTGATGGATCTCCTCATTCTTTAAATCCACGGAGTGCCATTTGTATACATAATGGAACGATTCACACCCCAGTGTAGACTATGATTTTTCATCCTAGGTTTGCGTCCGAGGCTCGCTGCACTGGGTTATGCAATGCTAGTGTTCTATGCACAACTTCCTGATCCATCTAATCCCGAGAAGTCCTCAGAAGTCTCCAAGAGGAGCTTTCTCCCAGAGTGTCAAAACAGGGAGCAATGCCTGTCCCATTCATCCCAGCATTCCCTGTCAGTCGAGGTTGTGTTCAACTCATGTAGCAGCTGGGGGAGAAAAGGAAGTGTGTATGTATATCTTGTCGTTTTAATGGTCAAAGATTAGGGTGTAACTTAAATGACTCCTCATGTGATGGCGGTTCAATGGACTGTTAAACAGGACAGAGCTTCCCTCGAGGGTCAGCTGTCACTCGAAGGCTGCAGCTGTAGATCACATGTGAGACAACAGGGGGTCAAGCGTCAGCACCACTGCCGCCCCTTAAAACAATAGAGCGGCGACAAGAGGCCGCTTCGTTGGGCCGTCCGATAACGAGAGGGTGTTTACCCAAGGTATTGTGCGACATTTGATAGGCATTAGTGTTCCTCCTCCTAGCAGAGTTGGGAGATTCGGTTTCCTCTCTCTCTCTCTCTCTCTCTCTCTCTCTCTCTCTCTCTCTCTCTCTCTCTCTCTCTCTCTCTCTCTCTCTCTCTCTCTCTCCCTGTCTCGGTCTCGGTCTCACTCTCTCTGTCTGTGTGTGTCTCTCTCTCTCTCTCTCTCTCTCTCTCTCTCTCTCTTTCTCTCTCTCTCTCTCTCTCTCGTTGCCCATCTGCTGGTCTCTGCTGGGGGCTACAGGCTGTTGAAGACGTGCCATCAAAGCATCAGTTTCAGGCTCACCCCTCCCGGGATCCTGTTCAATTGGCTCTTGTGTTTGGGTGCAGTAGTCGTTTAGTTCACAACATTGTCAATTCACCTTTGTGTTGTGAGCTTGTCGTGGTTGATGGCACGCGTTCGTCTGTGTTTGAGTTTCACTTCCATCAGCGTTTATTTGAGGTTTCTGTGGTGAAACTCTTAACAGGTAATGTTGTTTTTTTGAAGGAGGTTGTTGCTTATTGTCATTAACAAAACAGTTAAAACACTTCCTGCTGTCAGAACAAAATGCTCTTTGTTTGTGGTGTCTAACTGTCTATGCTTAGAAAAAATCTTTGGCATCGTTCTGTATTTCTGTGGTTGCCAACATCCCCAATTCCATTTTTCCTGTCTAGACAATAGCTGATATGCGCTCAAGCCTAACACCACACGATCAGGCCTTTCTCTGGCCCTGTCAAATCCATCTCTCCGTTACAGGATATCTTTGGGGATTTTTCAAACCCTTTGTTTCCATTGTTTTGGGTTCTAAGGGACTATTGGTGTTGTGTAAGTTGGTCCAGTATTAAACTGGAACTCTGCAGACGTAAGTCCCTGCTGTGATGTGATCATTTGGGGTGATGGCACCCCGACGATTTACGTCCTAAGGAGGTGCTTGTTGCTCAGATTCTTTCGGACAACATTGTGGAAAGGAGTATTTCGCTTAACCAGCCTTTTTATTATTGTGTCCAACCAAGTATTCTAAGTGAGTCTCGTTTTGGAGAGTTGAGCTGTGGTAGGAAATCTCAGTTCTCCTCCACTCAAATAATTTAGATAAAGCTAAGCAACGCATTCTGTGGCCAAACACAGCAAACATTTGACTGCACTCCTCTTTGCAACTACCTCAACATTCTCCTCCTGCAACCTCTCAACTCTCAGTGAGCGAGACTTCTTCTTGAGCGAGACTTGGATGGACACAATAACAAACAGCCTGGAGCAAGTAAAAGTTAATCAAAAAAGTAGAGATGCACCGATCAACCGGCCGCCGATTAAAAAAGCCGGTTTTGTATCCAATCGGCCACAATCGGTGACCTGCCGGTCACTGTCGTAATTTCCGGTTTTCGGCCGATCAAACTCACCCGCATGCGCGGTGCGTAGCAGCTCAAGGCGCCCAGAGCGCGGGAAGAAAAACATGTCGCTGATTTGGACTTATTTCACTGTGTGCCAGGACGACCCAAAACACGCTGTTTGTAATGCTTGCAAGTCAAAAATAAGCCGTGGGGGATCATGTTGCTAGGTACGCGTCCTGCGTCCCTGACGCATTCAAATCTGAAAGGACGCACTAAACTCACTATCCATGCGTCCCGGGGACGCATCTAATTTTCCCCATGAAAAACGATACATTGTGAACATTAAACAACTCGTGTTTAATCACAGTAACTGGCCAAAGAAACCTTCTTGTGAGCAGACCAGACAAGCACTGTTTCAACCCTCTGCGCATCTACTCGGCGCAGACGTGATCCCCTGTTCAAAGTATCGCGACATGCTAATTTAGCCGCTACCAAAACAACTAGCTCGTCACCGCTGATTTCATTTCAACAATTAAAAATACAAACTTCATAGTAAATAAACCCACGTTTCCACTGCTCGATGCTGTGCTCATTCGTGTCGATTATGTTGTAACGTTTAGGGGACGTGCTGTAATGAAATAAATGAAACATAATCCGGTGGTGGTGATGAAAACTACATTGAACGGCAGCCTACATATTGTTATGCCCAAACGGCGCCTGCGCATACATCGCGCTTCCAACGAGATCCCGTTTTTCTCGAGAAACAGGCAGAGAAGAGAGAACGCAAAAATACCACCAAAGAAAAAGATGAAACCTATTGCAGGTCAGCAAACTATTGCAGCTGCATTTTCTGTCCCCACTACCTCTGCACTCCTCCCTGACTCTGATCAGCCTAGAGAGAGTACCTCAACATTGCCTGTACCTACTTCTGCCTCCCCCTCTACTGAGCCTGATGAGCCCACTGCAGAAGAATTGCCTCAACCTTCTACATGTTCCTCCCAAAAAAAGCGAACTTTTCTGAAGCAGTGGCTCACCACATACAAATGGCTGCGCTTTTCAGATGACAATTTCATGTATTGAGTTTAACACTATTAATTTCATTTAAGAAATAGAATAATAATAAAAAAGAAACACATTTTTTAAACTGGGGAGTCGGGACCCATTGAATTTCTCAGGGACCCACCCAACTCGCCACCTGTGGGTCCCGGGGACTCACTACATTGAAAACCTATCAACATATTATATGATTATAATTATTTCTTAGAAAATCGGTATCGGAAAAACCGGTTTTGGCAGGTCAGACCTCCTTAAAAACCGGAAATCGGTATCGGCCAAGAATTTTGCAATCGGTGCATCTCTACAAAAAAGTTGTATTCTCTGAAAGGATCCTTTCGAGAATGTGTTCGGACAGTGAGGATAACAACATGAGCCTGTCATCCTTTTTAGAGGACGTATATTGGATAACATAGCTGGCCGTTTCGCAAATTACGCCTGCAGCATTCTCTTGCTACTGGACAATTGTTTTCCAAAATGTTGTCCGCCTCAGTCCCACAGGCCAAAGATTACGGGAAACTAGGGGCCAGGTTGACAAACCCAAAGTTACCCTTTAATCATATCGCCATGTTTTTTCTCAGAATACATCTAATGTTAAGCTGAGGGCATTCTTCATCTAACATGATATATGCTGGGACTGACGCTGGGGATTACGTCATTGTCTGGAAAGGAAGAAAGCTGAGCATTATGCAGGCCTTAAAGCAGGCCTTGCTCATAGGGGCCAACCGTTCCACTTTGCCCATGTGCCATGCGATGCTCCAGGAAGTCCAAACGATTGCATAACACGGGGCACTCGGTTCACATCCTTACTGCACACGGGGCCCTCAGGGGCCAACAATGAGAGGCAGATCCTTGGTGTCACCGTCCCCATCCCTGTAAGTTTCCCATCGGCAGCTCCTGGGACTGCTCAGGAGGTAGAGCAGTTGTCTTGTAACCGAAAGGTTGCTAGTTCGATCCCCAGCTCCTCCTTGTTAAGTATTTATGTGTCCCTGAGCAAGACACTTAACCCTAACTGCTCCTGACGAGCTGGCTGTCGCCTTGCATGGTTGACACTGCCGTCTGTGTGTCAATGTGCGTTTGATCCGTGAGAAGATTTGTAGTTTAGATAATGTTAAGTGTCGCTGGATGTTTACTTTGTGGTTCTGGGCGCAACTTACTTTGTTGTGGTGAATCTCTACCTTGATCACCGCTAACTACTACTACTAACAACACCAACTGACTCCATGCTACTTGAAGTTGATCACTCAGAAACCTGCTTGTGCAGAAGTGTCTGCATTCTCTCCCCTTCATAGTGTATGTTTTGATTGTTCTGAGTCTCACCATTGAGTCGCTTTGGATAAAATGCTAAATTTTTATGTAAATTAAACACACACGCACGAACGCACGAACGCACGCACAGATCTGTGATTTTGAATCTGCATTCAAAATCTAGCCAATGTGGTAACACTTTTACATTAAAGAAACAATAATTAACATTAGTCAATGCAGTAATAAGCATTAAATAATAGTTAATTACACATTGGCCAGAGATTTCGTAGTCATTACATTTTTTTCCACTTTACTAACGGTGTTAATTTCAACCAAGGTCATCCAATAAGAATAGGGTTGACCCTTGACCTCTTAAAGGTTGGGTATGGGATTTGCGAAACGCCAGCAGATTTTCGAAACATACAACTCAAATGGTCCTACCCCCTCTCCTTCAACGCTGACTCTGACTTCACCCATTCCAAGTACATGGACGCGCAATCAAGCACGAGCGAACAGATGCGCAAGAGCGAGCCATTAGTTAGTTAGCTAGCTCCAGTAGCTACCGCAGGTTAACAACAAACAGAAGCTTGCTCCCGGGTCACGAGCTTTGAGTACGTGCACGAAGGGGTCACGTGGGGGGAGGGGGAGTGCAGTACGACCGTTTGATTGACGTACTTACTGTCCAATGCCACTGGGTGGTTCTGGAAATCATTGGCTGGAGTTTTTCGAGCCCTGCCCGTTCCACAGATGATTGACTTGTTAAGAAACTTGTTAAGAAACTTTCACGTCAGTACTTCTAGCTCAGTGGCTGTAAGTGGGTTATGATAAGGAATTCAAGTAATTCTGCAAAAATGGCCAAAAAAGAGAATTGCATACCCAACCTTTAAGTAATATACATCAACCTCTCTTTCCCCCCCCCTCCAGGTGGAGTTCTCCTACCCCCCCCTGCTGCCGGATGAGAGCCACGACAGTGGGGGCCTCCCTGAGCAGTGGAGGTACCTGCCGTTCCTCGCCCTGCCAGACGGGGCTCACAACTACCAGGAAGGTCGGTCACCTCCTAATATGGTCATGGGGGGGGCTAGCTCTAACTGCCAACTTCCCAGTCGGATTCGAACCCTTGACCCCGGCAGTATTAACGTCATGCGCTGCCAGTTAAATATAAATGGTTGGCTTGTACAACCAGGATACAAGTCGGGGTGACTTGTAGCCGTAAGGACGCTAGTTGGATCCCCCAGGCCAAGACACCTTCACCCTGACTGCTCCCGACGAGCTGGCTGTCGCCTTGCGTGGTCGACTCCGCCGTCGGTGTGTGAATGTGTGTCTAAACCGTCGCGTTGGGTCACAGCGTCTGCTAAATGCCCTGATGGACACATTTTTTAATGTACTATTCCTACTTCTCATAAACAGTATCACCCATGGTGAACACATACCCGGCGCCCGGCGTTGTCTTGGCGTGCGTTTGATGCGTGGGAATGGGAATGGCTGCGTGTGATAGGCCGGCGGTCCTGTGCTCCACGGCCTCGTGGTCACACGGTGTGATGCTCTTGGTCCTGCAGACACGGTGTACTTCCACCTGCCCCCGCTGAGCGCCGAGATGAAGTGTGTGTACGGAGTGTCCTGCTACCGGCAGATAGAGGCTAAGGTCAGTCCCCCACATATATATATATTATATAAACAGATAAAATATATGCATTTATTTATATATCAACATCAAGTAAAAATGATCTAATTCCTATTCATATGTATTATATAAATAAATACTTATTGTTAAGAATAAACATTAAGTATATTTATATCAACATTAAGAATACATACATACCTTGTGTCACGGAGTCTAAATTAATTCTAAAGGATGTTTTAGTGAAGCCAGGAGGCACTACACACTTTGGATCACCCACACTTGCCTTTCATTTGATAAAATATCAAAATGAGCAGTTGATCAGTGATCAGTTGCTTTAAGGCCTGATCCGTATCACTGCCCACCGTTTACAGCAGCGCCTGTATCATGTGGCTGCATTAAGCTTATGCCCTATGTGGGATTCGACACAGTGTGTTTAAATGTCCTTGATTGGTAATAAAAGAGAGATATTATTACAGCCGGAAATTGCAAATATGATGAGCAAACAAACCTCTGTGTGCGTTCTCTACCATTTGGAATAAAGTGTGTGTGTGTGTGTGTGTGTGTGTGTGTGTGTGTGTGTGTGTGTGTGTGTGTGTGTGTGTGTGTGTGTGTGTGTGTGTGTGTGTGTGTGTGTGTGTGTGTGTGTGTGTGTTCCAGGCTCTGAAGGTCCGACTGGCAGACGTTACCAGGGAGACGGTGCAGAAAAGTGTGTGTGTCCTCAGTAGAGTGGTGAGTGTGTGTGTGTGTGTGTGTGTGTGTGTGTGCCTCTAGAAAAAAGGCTTTGAGAATATGTCTCTACATCTACAAGACACACAAATCAACGTATTTATATCAAACTTGTATATGTTTTGTATTGGAGTCATTCTGTTCTTTTTTGAGATTGTGTATGTTCATTTGTAAAATCTGAAATAGGTCATATTTCATTTGAGCGTATTATAAATCATGTTTGGCATAACGAAGACGATGGTTCGAGAACAATAATTTCTTGTTAACCAAGGATCAGTTATTTTCAGTTGGCGTCAAAGTATGAATTAAGCACAACACTGCCCCTAAACTTGATACGAGGTCATGATACATGATGCGTTGGCTTCAAGGAAGGAAGGAAGGAAGGAAGGAAGGAAGGAAGGAAGGAGGCATGTATTATGGAGTGCCTCTGAGTAATCATAACTCTGTTAGATACCTTGACCGTGGCCCTCTCCTATGATTCATAATTGTCACGTTAGTAAACCAATCTGCGAGACCACCCAAGGACCCAGGGCAACAGAGGCATGACATGTACAGGGAAGAGGTCAAAGGCCAGGGGGAAGGGGTCTTTGAGGGCTCGAGGTGAGCTCCCATAATTCAACGGTGATGGGAAAAAACAGCTGACCGAACTCACAGGGGGATGTGCTATCTTTTGAGTGACGCAAATCAGGTCAAACACAGTAACTGGGGCTGCACGAAAACGATCATTCAAAATGTTTGAAGTTAAGTTATTTGAATTGGCTGTGCATTTCTTTGCATCAAAATAGCGTGTGTGTGTGTGTGCGCATGTGTGTGTGTGTGTTTAACCTACATATGTTTGTTTGTGTATATATGTGTAACCTGTGTGTGTGTGTGTGTGTGTGTTCCAGCCTCTCTACGGCCTTCTACAGGCCAAGCTTCAGCTCATCACTCACGCCTACTTTGAGGAGAAAGACTTCTCACAGATCGATATTTTAAAGGTGAGGAACAGCAGCTGCCCACTCCACCCACATCCCTCACTCTGCTAACTCTGCTAACACTGCGAGTTCTGCTCACTCGGCCACCTCCACAAACCTCTAACTCTGCCCTTGCTAACTGCTAACACTACCTCCGGTAACTGCTAACTTAACCATCGTTATCTAAGCTAAATGTTTATGCTAACGGTTAACACTACCTCTGCTAAACGCTAACTCTACACATGCTAACCGTTAACACTACCTCTACCAATGCTAACTCTGCTGAATCTTTATGCTAACCCTACCATTGCTTACTCTGCAAAATGTTTATGCTAACTGTGCCATTGCTAACTGCTAAATGTTTATGCTAACTCTACCGATGCTAACTCTGCTAAATGTTTATGCTAACTGTGAGCGCTGTCTCCACAGGAACTGTACGAACACATGAACGGCTCGCTGCGGGGGTCCACTCTGGAGGGGTCACAAGTGTATTTAGGTAAAATGGACGCTTGAATTTCGTACTATTTAAGTCTGTATAAAATGTGTGAATTTATTTTAAAAACGATGCTGACGTTCCTTTAATCATCCTTTCCTTTCTCAGGGTTATCGCCAAGAGATTTAATACTTCACTTTAGACACAAGGTAAATAGAAGAAACAGTTACTACACAATGTACACAAGTTGTAGACAGATGGATAGAAGCTGCACGAATAGTACTGTAGGAAATGTACTGTAGTCGTTTTAGCTTACTCGCTACAACACTAGCTACTGTGGGTCAGTGAATGTAAACGCCAGACTTCTGTCACATCCAGGTTCTCATCCTCTTCAAACTGATCCTGCTCGAGAAGAAGGTGAGCGGACCTTTTTTTAACGAACTCCCACGTCTCTCTGCGTCTTTATTTAGCGGTTTCACAACATGGCTTCATCCCGTGTGTTTTCCCCTCTCTTTCTCCCGCCCAGGTCCTGTTCTACGTCTCGCCTGTCAACAGACTCGTGGGGGCACTGATGACTGTGTTGTCGCTGTTCCCAGGTCAGCGGCAGCGGTCCCGTTTTTACTGCTTGGTCGTTAAGAAACTGATTTAAAACGCCTGGGTTATTGTGACACTCGTCTAACGATGTTCATTGCAACTTTCTTTTAAAACATCTCTGTTAGGTGTTTGTGTACGGTTGGGCATGGAAGATTTATGTGTGTTTAGTGATACATTTTACCCTGACTTTTAGTTTTGTATGTTCAGGTCCCCAAAGACTAAAAAGACAAAGTCGTAAAATAGCGGAATGAAAAACTAATCGTAGGCGTCCAAAACTGATCGTCTCCTCCTCCTCTGATTTGCATAACCAACACCTGCTTGCGTGTGATTGGCTCAGGGATGATCGAGCACGGCCTGGCGGACTCCTCCCACTACCGGCCCAAGAGCAGCCTGTCAGAGGAGCCGGGCGGCGGGGGGGCGGAGCCCGCCGCCGCCGTGACCACGCCCTCCATCGAGGAGTTCGTCTCCGTCTCCGCCACGGACATCGCCGAGCTGGTGGGGGAGGAGCCGCCCCCCCCCACGGGGGAGGGGGAGGGGGAGGGGGGGGACAGCCACCTCCTCAAGCCCCCCTCGCGGCCGTCCCCTGACTCGTCGGAGAGCGACTGGGAGACCCTGGACCCCAGCGTGCTGGAGGAGGCGGCGGCGGCGGCGGCGGCGGGCGGCGAGAAGGGGGCGGAGCATCCGGAGACCTTTGACCCCGAGCCGGGCATCCCCATCACGTCGCAGCCCCAGGCGGTGGGGGGCCAGGGCGGGGTCGTCCAGGGGCTGGTGTCCGGGCTGGAGGAGGATCGCTACGGGCTGCCCCTCCCCGTCTTCACCAAGGTAGGGGGTCACCGAGGGAGGGGGGGGTCTGTCTGTCTTTATGTATGTGTGTGGGTGTGGGTGTGTGTGTGTGTGTGTGTGTGTGTGTGTGTGTGTGTCTTTATGTGTGTGGGTGTTGGTGTGTGTGTGGGTGTGTGTGTGTGTCTTAATGTGTGTGGGTGTGTGTGTGGGTTTGTGTGTGTGTCTTTATGTGTGTGTGTGTGTGTCTGTGTGTGTGGGTGTGGGTGTGTGTGTGTCTTTATGTGTGTGTGTGTGGGTGTGTGTTGGGGCTGTCAACGAATATTCGAAGTTCGAATATTCGTTCGAAATGTATCCAAAAACGCGAATTCGAACGTGAAAATTAATATTCGAATGTGAAAAAACACTTCCGCGGTACAAGCGCCTCTATCTGCTTTGTGAATGAGCCTCTGTCTGTTCGCGATGTCCCTCATAATATTCGAATGTGAAAAAACACTCCCGCGGTACAAGTGTAACAGACTAGTATTGTGAAGAGCGAATGTATTTTATCCCCTCGGGGTTTCCGTACTTGGATATAGGTATTCCAGCTCGGCTATGCCATTCAATAAGCATCCGAAGTAGAGCTCAGGGAGCTAGTAGTCTGGCTGGTGAAAGCTGCTATAACGCAATGTTCTCGGCAAAGTCCGAGACAGCTTTTTTTTCATGAATCCGAACGGTGCGTAGTGCTGGCCCTTTCGCTGGCATGTTGGAAGACGTAGGCGACATGCATATTTTTCTTTATCGATTTTAATAGGCCTTCTCGATAAATGGTAACTTGGTAAGCAAAGCAAGGAACGTTACCACCAGCATACTTTGTAACATTCAGAAGCGGGCGTCTTCTTCAGATTACTATAGTTTGCGCGCTTGCAGGTGTGGTGGTGAAATGCAAGCGATACAAAGTTGTGGCTTTTCATGATTAGGCCTCCACGTTACTGGGCTGTTTATAGGATATATATATATCCCGCTAATTTGAACCATGGTTTTGTCGCATTATTGACATATTGACGGCAACTGCGTAAAATAGGCAACCAGATATTCGAATAGTTCGAATTCATGATTTTTTTCCAAACGAACATTCGAATGTCATTTTTGAGCAATTTTGACAGCCCTAGTGTGTGTGTGTTTGTCTTTATGAGTGTGGGTGCGTGTGCGTGTGTGTGTGTGCGCGCGCTTTTGAGCAAGCTGCCCTGACTCCGACCCTCTACCTTAATGACCCTCATCTCAAGTCACTTTAAGTCGCTTTGGATACTTAGACTAACATAGTCATAAACATTATGTTGAGGTGGACTCATAATGGCTTCTGTGCAGAGTCGGCCAGTCAGTGTCGGTATCCAAGCACGAGACCGTTCCTGTTGGTTTTCTATTCAAATTTACGGGAAAACATTTCAGTCGACTCGAATGGCAAAGGCTTTTAACCGCCTTCACACACCATGTGACCAAACTGGGACCCACGAGTGCTGGTCACGCTCCCTTTCCTTTACAACAGCACACACACACACACACACACACACACACACACACACACACACACACACACACACACACACACACACAGTTATAAACTCTTTTATAGGCACCCTGAAGGATAAACATGTACTATAATCCATCCCACATTGTTCAGCGTACCAGAGAATCAACATAAGTCTCAGAGCACGCGCTGGTGAGCTCTTGTGCTGGGCTACAGTACTTGTATTTCAGTTGTCGTCCTACTTAGCGGTTTGTGCTCAATGCTAGTTGCTAAAAGATAGATGACAAAGGGAAATATTGGCTTCTCCTTCCTCCGCTGAATGTCCCTCCAGTGACCCCGTAGCCCAGTGTGCAGGTGGACGCCCAACCGTTGATCAGGGTGCCGTTCTGGGCCGTATCAAGTGACTAACCCCCCCCCCCCCCCCCTCTTGTCTCGGTTGCCAGGGTTACCTGTGTCTGCCCTACATGGCCCTGCAGCAGCACCACCTCCTGTCCGACGTGACGGTGCGCGGCTTCGTTGCCGGGGCGACCAACATCCTGTTCCGCCAGCAGAGGCACCTGAGCGACGCCATCGTCGACGTGGGTAGCACCGCCGATCTCCAGCCGCCATTTTTGTAGTTCCGTATGGAGTAGGGGGCAGTGCCAGTATTAATCTAATGGTGAATGTGTTTGAAATTCCCAGATTAAGGGGTTCCGAACCCCAATGATGCGCTAGTCTACTCCTTTGGCTTCCTTGAAAAAGTTAGCTCACTCCTACCCGCTGTTTAATAACGAGTCCTGGAGAAAAATCGCTCTAAGGTGCTTCGGACAGAAGACTGTATGGTTTGAAACAGGGAGTCTCCTAGCGCAGAGGTCTCTCCGTCCTAACCATCTATGGAAGGCTCTTTAGACTTTGTGTTTGCGTGGATAGATAACACTTTATTAGGAACCCGCAGGGGTAACGGCGCAGCAGCAGCGAGGGAAGAGAAGCATACAAGATATAATACAACACAACACAAAGGAGTGCTAAAGTTAGGCTGAGGAAAGACAATGCTAGGGACGATGGAGCAGGAAAACAGGAAAAACAGGGAAACCAGGACAAACCGTGTGTGTATGTCCATGCGTGTGTATGTACGTGCCTGCTTTCGTTAGCCTGGCACGCGGTTGTCCCCCCCCCCCCGCCTGACCCCGGCCCCTGATTGGCTGCCGCCAGGTGGAGGAGGCCCGCATCCAGATCCAGGACCCGGAGCTGCGCCGTCTGCTGGCGCTGACCACGGCCGACCTGCGCTTCGCCGACTACCTGCTGAAGCACGTGACGGAGAACCGCGAGGACGTGTTCCTGGACGGGACGGGCTGGGAGGGCGGGGACGAGTGGATCCGGGCGCAGTTCACCCTCTACCTCCACACGCTGCTGTCCTCCACCCTGCACCAAGGTAGGGTCAGCCTCCAGCTCCACCCCCTAGTGTCCTCCACCCTCTACCTCCACACGCTGCTGTCCTCCACCCTGCACCAAGGTAGGGTCAGCCTCCAGCTCCACCCCCTAGTGTCCTCCACCCTCCACCTCCACACACTGCCCTCCTCCACCCTCCACCTCCACACGCTGCTGTCCTCCACCCTGCACCAAGGTAGGTGGAGCACTGCCCCCAGGCATCTCTTCTTACCGCCTGGTTTGATGGAGGTCTGCCCCAAAGGCCTCTCTTCTTACCGCCTGGTTTGATGGAGGTCTGCCCCAAAGGCCGCTCTTCTTACCGCCTGGTTTGATGGGGGTCTGTCTCCAGACCTCTCTTCTTACCGCCTGGTTTGATGGGGGTCTGCCTCCAGACCGCTCTTCTTTCCGCCTGGTTTGATGGGGGTCTGCCTCCAGACCGCTCTTCTTACCGCCTGGTTTGATCGGGGTCTGCCTCCAGACCTCTCTTCTTACCGCCTGGTTTGATGGGGGTCTGCCTCCAGACCTCTCCTCTTACCGCCTGGTTTGGCGGAGGTCTTAATGAATTACTCACTTGACTGAGTAGTTACTGACGCAAATACTGTTATCTTTATTGGGCTCCCCCCTCTTCGGCCTTGGGAGGCTGGTATCTCTCCAGTCCCCTGGTTGTTATGCAGACAGATGCTCTGCCCCCCCCCCCCCCCCCCCCCAGCCCCTATCTTCCTCCTCCCGTGAACTTTTGTCTCTGGATCAGAACTCTTCATGGTCATCTCCACGGCAACGGTCGTGTCCTCGTCACCAGCATCAGACGGGAGAGACACTGTTGAGTCTGGGGAGACAGTCTCTCCGTCCTGTCTCCCCAGACTGTCTTTTTTGTTTCTTGGACGGAATGTAACTGGTAATAATTTCACTGCTCCGGCAATGACAAAGTATTCATTCATTCATTCATTCATTCATTCATTTTGTTGTTTCTACGTGATACTAAACGTCATCCTCTATGACCTAACACCTGACCCTTTCTTAAACTTCAGCAGCTAACGTTAACCGACGCCACTACGTAAACGCCAGCATTTCTGATGCATCATGGGAAACAGTCGCAGCAACAGCAAAGCGACTCTCCTTTGTTCCCACAACCCTGTTGTCCGTCTGAGAGTTTATAACCAGTTCTCCCGCCGCTAATCACCACTACCACCGCTACAGCCCCTACTAACGTCCCGCCTCTTGTGTTTCCTGTTTCCTGTTTCCTGTCCGCCCGTCTACTTCCTGCAGACAGCGAGAGGCTTCTGGCGGACTACGGCGCCCCCTTCACCGCGGCATGGAAAATCACGCACAACTACCGCGTGTGGCAGAGCAACCGACACCAGGCCATGACGGAGATCACGCCAGGGTAAGGAGCCAATCAGAGCCGCCGATAATGATGGGGGGGTGGGGAGGGCACTCTGCTTTGAGTGTCATTCTATTCTGTGTTTGGGTTGCATGTGTTTCTTACCAGTATGATCACAATGACCCTGGCCTTAACTGTAGCCTGACTAAAGAATGACTCAACCGGAGCCTAGTCTGAAATCAATCGTCCCTCAATGAGTTATTGAGATTAGGAAGTAAAATGGGGAATATTGAATGCATATTGAACTCAATCTCAAAATGTTCACTCTTAAGATAATATTCCTGCAGGCCAGTGGAGCTCCAATGAGGGTGTTAAGCACATAGTATCAATTACAGCTTCCACTGACTATTGCAGAATTTGCATGAACCAAAGTGCTCCAGATCAGGTTGTATGATGGATGGATAAGCAACATTTGCTACAGTCCACTGGGAAGGCTGGTAGACTGATCTATCCAGCACACATCTAGGGAGACACGCCCGCTTGGGATGTTGCTAAAGCACAGGAAACGGCTCGTAACAACTAATCACACCCACACCTAGTGGCAAAACATCAGCCCTTTAACAGTCCCATAGAGAATGCATTGACTGACTGTTCTCACATTCAGTCCCACATTAACGTCCGTTCTCTCGGTTTGTGTTTCAGGCACCCTTTCCAGGGACAGTACAGTGTTGCAGATGTGAAGCTCAGACTGTCTCAGTGAGTATTCATCGATGTTTCTATTCCCTTTATAACCTCCGTCATCGCTCCCCACTCAGTTGTTATTGACTTGCGGTGCAGGGGATGTGGTGCTACCCTGTAGGTGATGTGTTTGCTGCCCTCTAGTGGCAGCATGCACCCAATTAATCGTCAGTGTTGAATGGAAGGTGTAGCATAAATAAGGATGTGTTTTTCCTGTTCTTTGAGTTCCTATTCTACATAAATCTTAGAAAAGGTATAAAAAAACAACAGACATTTAGCAGCCAAACCAAATCAGAACTCCTTGTACCGTCAGATAACATCAGATCCAAGATGGAGGACTTCTACACCAGGGTGTCTTTCTTCTCCTCAAACCGCCCTCGTATTTCATGTCTTCTTGGTCAACGGGAGCAGGAAGGAGGAAGCTCCTTCTGGTCCGTTGCTCCCCCTCACACACCCATGGGTCACGCTCTGAGCTCAGGCTGCTGTCACAGGGACAGCCTGACAGAGACAGCCTGACAGAAACAGCCTGACAGAGACAGCCTGACAGAAACAGCCTCCCAGAGACAGCCTGACAGAAACAGCCTGACAGAGACAGCCTGACAGAGACAGCCTGACAGAGACAGTCTGACAGAGACAGCCTGACAGAAACACCCTCACAGAAACAGCCTGACAGAGACAGCCTGACAGAAACAGCCTGACAGAGACAGCCTGACAGAAACACCCTTACAGAGACAGCCTGACAGAAACACCCTCACAGAAACAGCCTCACAGAGACAGCCACCCAGAGACAGCCTGCTCAGAGCTCGGCCCGGGGAGCCTTCTGCTGGGTGGAGGTGGCGGGGTGGGGGAGGTGGAGGTGGCGGGGTGGGGGAGGTGGAGGTGGCGGGGGGAGGGGTCCGGTACATGAAGGCCAGGGGTGAAGGGTTGTCGGGCGAGGAGGGGTCTGGGCTGGGGGGGACCGGGGGGACCAGGGGGGCCAGGGGGACGGGGTCAGTGTCTCACACGGCTCCATTAATTATAACAGAGCTCCATGCGGGCCCTCGCCTCGCCCACTCAGGTTTCTTTCCAGGAAGCAGCTGGAGTGAGTGTGTGAGTGTGTGTGTGTGTGTGTCTGCGTGTGTGTTGGGGCGGGGGGTGAAGGGGGGGGGGGGGGGGGGTTGTGTGGGGTTGTAAGGGATGACCCCAGGGTCCCGGAGTCCACCCTTTTTTTTTTTTTCTCTTCCACACGACACAACCACCCCCCACCTCCCCCCCCCTCGCTCACTCCCCCACACACACACACACGCACACACACACGTACATCCAGCACACACACTGGCGGCCTCACACACACTTTCACAAAAACACACTCAGAAAAAACACAGACACAGACGCACACACTTACAGACACACACTCTTACAGACACACACACTTACAGACACACACACTTACAGACACACATCTCCCCCCCCCCCCACCCCCCTTACCCTCTTCCGCTCACGTCTTCGTCACTGAGCTTAGCTTGACGACGTGAACGCGTTTCGATGACCAGACCCCCAGCGGACTGTGTTCCCGAGGCCTGTGGGAAGCTGAACCAAATGGACCAGAGGCCTTGGGGGAACGCCATGAACCCCCCCCCCCCCCCCCCCCCCCCTTTCCCACATGCAGCGTTGCCCTGCAGTGTTCCGGAAGATTCCCTGCATGGGGTGACGTGTGAATGGGGAACAGGGATGTATTTCCAGGGGAAATCTGCACTGGCAATTTGGCGGCTCAAGACCGAGTCCCATTCCCTGTATCTCTGCCTGTGCGGCTGTGTTGTGAATGAAAGCAGTCACATGTCACACGGTCGGTAGAGGCTCGTACAGTGTTACATCCTCAGATAACCGATGTGTTGCGTTACATTGCCCCCATCTGCCGACCGGCCCTTGGCCTTTAGGCCGGCTTTGCTCTGCCGTGTGTGAGCGGGCGCAGGAAGGAAATGTCCCTGACTGGAGCGGCATGTGTGAATAGTGGATCACCCGCCATGTCACATAGCGAGGCGATGTTATCCCGGCGGTCTACCAGGAAGTACGTGTGATTGTGCGTGCACACACACACACACACACACACACACACACACACAGACACACACACACACACACACACACACACACACACACACACACACACATACACAGCTTCAGTGTGAGTTTGGATCCCCCTCCTCTCTGAAGTTCCCGTAGTTCCCATTAGCGCGCACGCAGTTGGGACACATGATTCGGGGCTCCCACATTCCCTGGCACGGTGTTCGAGGAAGGGTGAGGTTTGGCCGCGGGCGCTGGTCATCCACGGGAAAGGTCGCAGCTAGGCGGGGGACCGCGGGGTACTGGGGGGAGGAGCCAGGTAGGGGGGGGGGGGGGGGGCATTGGCTGTTGATTCTTGACGTGAAGCACACAGTGCACACCTCATCCCATCATTTCAACCGAAGCTAGCTCTTCATTTGTGGTGGTGGTGTCCTCTGCTGCAAATTGTTAGAGCAGAGGGATTGTGGGATTTCCGCGATAAACTCCCTCAGAAAACCGCCTCTAGTCAAACGGAGAATCCCGTGTCGGTTAGGTTTGATCGTGGGGCGGCCGTGATGTTCCGTCCTGCTCCAGGAGAGCGATTATTTTACTCTCTCACATCTCTGATCTCTTCTGTCTGTTTGTCTGTCTCTCTCTCTATCTGTGTGTGTGTTTGTCTGTCTGTTTGCTCGTTGCCGGGACGATTGACGCACGGCGGCGAAGTTCGGTCCAGAACAGCGAGCGGGGGAAGAAGATCGGGAACGCCATGATGAGCACCAGCCGGAACGTGGTGCAGACGGGCAAGGCCGTCGGTAGGTTCCGGAGTGGACGGGTTTAGAGACAAACCAGGAAACACCAGACTCCTCCTCCTCCCCCTCCTCCTCCTCCTCCTCCTCCTCCTCCTCCTCCTCCTCCTCCTCCTCCTCCTCCTCCTCCTCCTAGCGATGGAGCATGATGAGATGCTTAGTTAATCCCCAGGGGAGGGAAACTAGATGCCAACACGGCACACATGCATATTACATAGGGTGGATGGCAATCCAGAGCGTTTTAAAGCACACACACACATATACAAACACACACACACGCATGCACCCGCGTGCGCGAGCACGCACACACACACACAGATTTTCCAGGGTGAAATCAGCCCGAACACACAAGGAGGTACAAAAGGGGAATGCACAGCCCTATGAAAACAACTATGATGTATCTATTTAATATACAGTATGTAGCAACAATATGTCTGTTGTCTGGGGGTACGATCTCACATGATGCCACGGTTCCATTCACCTTTTTATTCTATAATCCATGTTGACAGTGTTTGCTCCTGTAGTGTGACGTCAGCCCTAAGCCACTTCCCCCTTTGTCCAGCAGGGGGGAAGAGACATGACCGCCACTGATGCACATTCCCCTGTCTCACATGACCTCTCTGCTCTCCTCTCTTCTCCCCTTCCCTCCTCTACTCTTCTTTCCTCTCCTCTCTCCCCTTCTCCTCTCCTCCCCGCTCTTCCCCTCTCCTCTCCTCTCTTCCCCTCCTCTCTTCTCCCCTCCCCTCTCCCCTCTCTTCCCCTCTCCTCCCCTCTTCCCCTCTCCTCTCATCCCTCCTCCTCTCCTCTCCCCTCTCCTCTCCTCTCCTCTCCCCTCTTCTCCCCTCCCCTCTTCCCTCTCCTCTCTCCTCTCATCTCTCCTCTCCCCTCCCCTCTCCCCTCTCCCCCCTCATCTCCTCTCCTCTCCCCTCTCCTCCTCAGGTCAGTCGGTGGGCGGCGCTCTGACCAGCGCCAAGTCGGCGATGTCCTCCTGGTTCTCCACCCTGGCCACCCCGCCCGTTGCCGTGGTGATGCCGTCCCCCGAGGAAGGGCACCACCAGGAGGAGCAGTGAGACCGTCCCTCCTCCTCCCCTCTCTCCTCCTCCTCCTCCTTCCTCCTCCCTCCTCCTGCTGCTGTAAGCCCGCTCTGCCCAGCGGGGGGGCGGCAATGTCCGGGTCTCTACAGGACACTCTAACCCTAACCCCGCCCCGGCTCTGTGAAGGACACGACCTATAGAAGGACTGCTGGTTGAAACCCCCGTAGAGGGGAGTCCCCAGACACACACCTACACCTACACACACAGATCTACACACACAGTGCTCTGATGAGTAAGGGGGGGGGTGACAGCAGACGTCGATGCTGTAGGCTTCTGACCTGATGGTCACTGATCCTCGTCGCTGACGTCCGTCCAAGTCCTGTAAACGTGATCCGAAGCTCGTCGCTATGAGCAGCGTGTTTGGTCAATGCTTACATCTCCGTCAGGTCGGGTTCGATTCTGTTTGGGCCGGAGCGCCCTGCAGTTGAAGGACACGTCGCTAGGGTCCTGTGGTTAAACGCGAGCTGGTCGTCTCCTTCCTCTGTCGTCGTCTGATTTCAAACCTCGTCAACGGTAAACTGTCCTTCTGCCTCTTTCTCGGGAGAGGGGGGTCTTGAGATAACTTGACTTGTCTACTAAACAGATTTTGTGACGGGTTCGGCGGGGTCTACTGTCGGGGTCTCGAGACCCACAAAGGGAAACGCTGTCACCACTAACCGGCGAGTTTGACGGCGTTGCGGCCTGCATTCCGGGAACAAGATATTCCCTTTGTGTATTTTTTGCGTTCTTATTTTTGTTCTTTTCTCCCCGATCAATTATGAAAGCACCCGACCAGATAACGACGGGCCGTCAGTCCCTGCACATGTTTCTTTCAGATCAAGAACACCCCCCCCCCCCCCCCCCCCCATCTCCTGAGATGCACCTCCTTCAATTTCGTATCCAAGGTGATTCAAACCCCCCCCCCCCCCCCCCCCCCGCATCCCAATGCTACTTATAGCATTAGCTGGTAGTGAATATTTAAATCGATATACATGCATCATTTATTGTAACGCGAAGGGGTACTGAGTGGAAGGCTAAGGGGAAGAAGTGGCGGGGAACGGGGGATAAAACGTATTTATTTGTTGGTCATCATGCTGGCTGTGCCCCTCCGACGTGGTCGACGCTGGAACTGTCCGTTGAACTCATGGTGCTCCTGCCAGTGTTGCCAGATTGGGCCCGATTTACCTCCCAATCTGGCATCCCTGGCTGCAGTTTACTGCAGGGGTTGCCAGATTGGGCGGGAATACTGATTGGCATAAATTCGGCAACACTGCATCCAGCTCTATGGTCTTTGGTTTGAGGGATTATTTTGGGGTCGTTCTCTTTTCTGAAGAGTTGCATGCTGCCCTGTCCGTTTCGTTTTTTTACGGTTGAATTGAATGCTCGGTTTCAGTTGGTTTCGTCGTCAACCGATTTCTTTTCTGATTTACTTTTATACTTTTGTTTTTACCCATGTGTTCAACATCTGACGATGGTCTTCCCTAATGAGAAAAACGATTTGATCTATTTACGTTTTTTATTAATGTTCTGCAGATATATTTCTAAATGTGTATTTAAAAAATGAATGTATTGTAAAATTGTGACATTATATTCACAGAATATTTTCGTGACTGACCCTTTTAAAGTATTTGGGAACTATGCGATATACACTATATTGTTGCATTAAAAAAAAAAATTAAACCAGAGCAATGTGGTCGTTTGTTTCTCATCGGTATGTGAACGTATCTCAGCCAATCAAGGGAAGCTTTGTGTGTGTATGGGAGAGTTGAAACGTCAGGACTAAAGCAAACAACTACACTGAATGAGACCGACTGACCGGCCCCGATATGGCAGTTCTGTGGCTCCTCAAACCCTGCCTGGCCCGCCATAGGGAGGACAGCTTTCTGTAGGCCTGGACTGACACCATATTCACACTGCTCTTGTTCATTTGAAACAATGCCAACCCAACCCCTTTACATTATTTATAATAAGTAGAAACTACAAGCATCGTTTACAAAAATACAATTTGACATGCATGGCTTGGGGCTTAATTAAATGAAGAATTTCAGCTCTCAAACAAGGCCCTTGAAAACGGGCTGTTTATGAACAAGAAAGTAACATAGCATTGGATAAAAAACTCAACTACACACTGTCGAATTGTTTAGTGAGCGGTAGCACATAACAAATTAGGGTGGCTCGATTATGGGAAAAATCATAATCACGATTAGTGGTCACTATTGAAATCACGATTATTCAAACGATTATTTTTGGGTTTGAAAACATATATTCCGAATGTCTCCCAAAAAAAATTAAATGAGAACTTTAAAATTTCGCCATAAATAAAAATACACAATGTTAAAAAATATTTTTTTCAAAACAAATGATATTCAGATATGTATCCAGGTGTTCTGCCCTTTCTATAAAACCTTAAAAATATATATAAAAGAATTAAAAGAAAATTGAATAAATCTATTGTTAATTTTGTGATTGCTTGACGCCGAAATCGATCAAAGTTCGATTAATCGCCCAGCCCTATAACAAACTCCCCAGAACATCGATTCTCAAGCACAACAAGGATCAGGAGTCGATTTCAGGAACGTTTTTGGTATGGTTTTTAATAAATTAACGTTCATTCAAAATACAGTGCCAAAGGAATATGATGCAGCCAAACATGCTAAGGTAATGTTTATCATGAAGCACCTGTGCTCATGTTTAGTTTTCTCTTAAAAAAAAAAAAGGTAGGAAGTCAGCCTCCCCACCCCTCTCCCTCCCCCACTACTGCTAGTGGTTGCCGGGACGATTTCCATAGCAACAGCCCTGGGCCAGCCCTCTTCGTTCCTCTCAGACCCAATCAGCAGCGAGATACCTCAATATCCACTCACGAGAAAATTAAGTCTGATAGAAGGAAAGAAACAATATGGATATCTACACACAATCACACTACAGTAATGTCCGATATTAAATAAAAAATGAAAGACTAATACAAAATAGACCTGGTTTTCCCACCGCCCCCCGTCCAGCCCACACACACACACACAGAAACACTTGTTTTTTTGTCTAAACATATGAAAATATATATATTTTTTAAGATTTATATATATTTCAGCAGCTTGTAAATAAAAAAGAAAAAAAACGAATTTCAAAAAGAAAAAAAAAAACGCATGAGCCCAAAGTCTAAGTACGGTGTTTCTGAGTGGAGTTGTGTGGCGATCCTTTTGAAGAGACCCGCATATGAAGAATACGAGAGAGGGAGAGAGCGAGCGAGAGAGAGTGAGAGCGAGAGAACATGGAGGGTCTGGAGGAGAGGACCAGAGGGGTGTCTGAGTTTGGGTGAGGCCAGTTTTGGGTTCAGTAAAAGAGGGAGGGTTGGGGAGAGAGAGCGAGAGAGAGAGGGAGGGTGTGTGGTCTAGGTGGCTGTACCTGCAGTCACCAACTAATGACCTTTGACCCCTCCTGCCCCCCCCGGCCCTCCTCCCTCCGCCCTCCCCCTTCTCGTACAGGTAACCCAATCTTTCGTACGCTCACAGCACCGACCCCTCTGTCGTCTCACCAACGGGGCCCTGAATAAAATAATAAAAACCTTGAGATGCATCCGGGGCCCTAATAGTGAAAAGGCGAGCGGGACGGGGGAGGGGACCCAGGGGGCGGAGCAGGAGGCGGAGTCAGCGATACAGGGGGAGGAGGGGGAGTGGCTAAAAGGAGGCGGAGTCCGTGGGAAAGGTGGTGACAGAAAGAAGTGAGTTGGAGGGAGGCGGGGCCCAGAGGGCGGGGGGGCGGTGGGCAGTGGAGGAGGAGGAGGGTGGGGGGCGGGGCCCAGAGGGTGGGGGGGCCGTGGGCAGTGGAGGAGGAGGAGGGGGGGGGGCGGGGCCCAGAGGGTGGGGGGGCCGTGGGCAGTGGAGGAGGAGGAGGGTGGGGGGCGGGGCCCAGAGGGTGGGGGGGCCGTGGGCAGTGGAGGAGGAGGAGGGTGGGGGGCGGGGCCCAGAGGGTGGGGGGGCCGTGGGCAGTGGAGGAGGAGGAGGGTGGGGGGCGGGGCCCAGAGGGTGGGGGGGCCGTGGGCAGTGGAGGAGGAGGCTGGGGGGCGGGGAGGGGGGTTTGGTACAGTTGCCATTGTCATTCCAAGGAGGTTTACTTGTAAGTGCATCGTCATCCTCATCATAAACATTACCATCATCATCATCATCACAAAGTTCAGTTACCGTTTAGATTATCACATTGTAGAAACAGTATAACAGATTGCAATAATATCTAACCGATTTAATGACGAACAAAATAATAAAAAATAAAAAAATGATTTTACATTACTTATTTTGAGGAGGGGGAGGGGGGTTGAGGGGGGAGAAGAGGCCTCTCGCCGCTGAGCTTCGACCAATCAGCATCAGCCGAGGTTAGATTCAACACCGTCGGGGAGGTCAAGGGATTACCATCCCTTCGGAAAAACACATGTCAAACCATTTCAGTTCTGCAGGGCAGTAATCCCGCCCCCAAATTCCACTGCACCCGCCCCCAAATTCCACTCCTCCCAGCCACCCAGCCCCACCCACAGCTCTTCAGCGCGTAAGCGAGTTTGGGGATGGGGGGGGGTGGTGCAGCCTCGGTGGCGTCTGGGGGGGGGCTAAGAGCTATACATGGGGAAGGGGCACCATCTCCCCGTCTACTTCAAACTCCTCGGCGCCGTCGGGGGCGAAGAGGTAGGTGGGCGGCTTCCATGGGGACTCCTCCAGGCAGGAGGGGTACAGCTTGCCCACGGCGCAGCGGAAGTCCTTGCCCATGTCCCAGAGCGAGCGCTCCGACACGGGCTGCCGCAGGAACCAGCGGTCCGTCTCGGCGTCGTACTGGTAGATGGCGTACTTGGCGCGCTCGTTCATGTGCGTCTCGCGCATGAAGATGCAGAGCGCGTTGAGCAGCACCACGGCGCGCACGCAGGGGTCCGAGTACCGCTTGGCGGGGATGTTGGCGGCCAGGCGCCACTCGTTCTTGTTGACGTCATAGATCTCCACGGTGACCGACGAGCCGTCGATGGTGCTGGTGGGCAGCCGCACGCCCGTGTTGCTGACCACGTGCAGCCCGCCGATGTAGAAGATGAGGTCGCCGAAGGCGGCGGCCGAGGCGAAGCAGCGGCTGGTGCGTCGCATGGCCATCTCCACCCAGGTGTCGGCGCGCGGGAAGTAGCAGTACATGAGGTCGTGGGTCATGACGTAGATGCAGTCGTGCGCCACCACCGCCGTGCTCCAGTTCCAGGCGCAGGGCAGCGGGCTGGTCATGCTCCACTCGTCCTTCTCGCAGTCGTAGCGCTCCACCGTGCGCTTGTTCAGCTCCCCGCCCACGTTGTCGCCGCCGATGGCGTAGATGTAGCCCTCGCACCACACCAGCGACGGGCGGATGCGCGCGCACAGCATGGGCGTCTTGGCCACCCAGGCGTTCTGCTGCGCGTCCAGCCAGTAGAAGCTGTCCACGGACCGGTACACCGTCTGCAGCTTGCCCGCCTTGCCCACAGAGTTCTTCAGCGTCAGCTGCCCGCCGGCGATGAACACGTCGTTGTCGGGCGACACCAGCGTGCCCACCTTCTGGAGGTCGCCGGGGGGGTCGCTCAGCCGGTACAGCTTCTCCGCCTGCGGGCTGTAGCACACGGCCCGGTACGACACCTGCGCCATCAGGTGGATGCCCTCGGCCACCCACATGGCCTCCATGAAGATGAGCATCTCCTCCTTGGTCATGCCCAGCCTCGGCTTGAAGAACTTGGGCATGGACTTGTAGAGGCCCTGCACCACCACCGACTTGTCGTTGGGCGGCAGGCCCTGGAACCACGCGCGCTGCGTCACCTCCGACAGCGCGTCGATGCGGATCTGGCTGAGCACCGACGAGAGGTGCTGCGAGCGCGCCTCCATGTTGTACTCCAGCCACAGCATGGCGGCCTCGCGCACCGTCTCCTCCTTCTCCACGTTGAGGTTGTCGCTGCTCAGCACGTCCACGAGCAGCTCGTGGGACAGCTGCAGGAAGGCCTGCTGGCGGTACACTGTGGGGAACTTGTGCTCCACCATGCGCTTGGCGCTCTGCTTGAGCTCGCTGCAGCTGAAGAGGTCGCCGATGCTCAGCATGCGCACGCAGTTCTCCGCGTTGATCTTCTTCACCAGGTAGTCGCGGCACTGCAGCAGCACGTCCTCCACCTGCGAGGAGGAGGAAGAGGAGGGGGGGGGGGAGGTTAGCGTTTCTGCACTGGGACTCGTACTATGAACGTGACCGCAGTGTAGGGGTGCTCGATTATGGGAAAAATCATAATCACGATTATTTTGGTCAATGTTGAAATCACGATTATCCGCATGATTATTTTTGAGTTTGAAAACATGTACTTGATCAGCATGTCTCTCCCGAAAAAAACTTGGTAACTGAGAACTTTTCAAAAAAAATTGAAAAATTTGAAAAATACACAAAATTGTCAGAAAGAAAATGTTCCAATCTTAAATATACAGATATGTATATAGCTGTTCTGCCCTTCTAAAAAAACAAAAAAAAGAAATTTGAAAAACTCGATTTTGTTATATTTGTGATCGTTTGACGCTAAAATCGAAATGGCGATCAAAATTCGTTGAAGCGTTCCTCAGACCTGGAGGAAGCAGGCCGTCTCGTAGAGGGGCTCCACCGTGCTGTCGTTGATGGCCAGGTTGCCCGTGTAGGCGTAGGTGATGATCACCTGCAGCGTGGTGGGGTCCACGTTGCGCAGGTGCACATGTGTCTGCTTGCTCTCGCTCAGGCCGCTCATAAACATCGCCCTGTGGGGGGGGGGGGGACAGGTGGGTGGGGGAGGAGAGGGGGGAGATCAGCGGGTGAGGAGGAGGTCGTCACCGGTCAACACTCACATACATTCTTTCTTCTTTCTCATTTCTTTTTTTAGCGTTATTCATTTTTATATTTTTTTATTCCAATTCTCGTGACTGTCATGAACTCCCTGCTGGGACACCAGATGTTTCCGTCTGGGACTAACGAAGTCAATCTGAACCTTTCTCCCCATTGGTCACATGTGTAGCAGATCAAAGAGCATGCATTTGGCAGGTTTTATGTTCTCTTTTAACAGTTTGTGTCATAAAGCGTCGAAGCAAGGGGCCCTGGGAAAGATTAAGCTCAAACATAACAGCTCACTGTTGACGAAGATTTTATTCGTCTCATTTCCCTAGCACCTTCATCAAGCATACCGGACAAAAATAACCCCGAAATTTGATTCCTACCTTCCTTCCAAAAAAAAAAGAACAACACACCCACGTTTTACTCTCCAAAACACTGGCCGAGCACAACCCAATGTTTCCCCCTCTCGCTGTTACATAACCGCCCGTGATAAGTGGTCGTTTGCCTCAGCAGGTCTTTCCTGCGCGCCGCGAAAGCATCTGGCAGCGAGTGACGGAAGCCAACCGCAGCCTGCAACAGCAGAACACACTTCTTAAAACAAGTGGGTCACGCCCCATCTGCACCGGCCTGAACCTCGGCCGGCCCTCCCGTCTCACGGGGCAGAGCGCGCCATAGGGGGGTCCCGGGAGGTGAGGGGTTGGCCTCCCACGGGGGCGGTCGCCCGACGCAATGTGAGGAACGTCTGCGCTCACACACGGGGATCAAAGCGTCGGTCCCACGACCCGAGCCCCTGAGAACGCAGCGTTCTGCTTGGAAGGCCTCCCGTCCCCGTTAGGGGTCGGGAGGCCGCAGCGGACCGCATCAGAGCCGGGTTGTGACGCACGCTGATGAGGTCATGGCTCGGGTACCTCCTGTCAACACCCTGGTTCCCCCGGTGAGGGAGTGAAGCGGTGTGAAGAGGGAGCGGGAGAAGGAAGTGAGGCCCCGCGTGACTCACTCAGAGCAGCACCTCTCTGGCTCACTCAGTCAGCAGCCCCGGACTGAGTGAGCGACTGTTCACAGCCAGTTCTGTTTCCTCCGAGGGGGAGGAAGGCCCCGCCCTCTACACATTACCAGGAGCTATGGTTACACATGACTGAATGAATAGTATTGACAGATCTAAATCCTACTGGTAATGCGGGTATGTCATTCACAGCTGAACATACACCACTAACCAACAACTATACATGCAAACAATAACGTATGATTATAGACTGGCTAGCCCGCCTTAAGTAATTCACAGCCGTAGCGTTGAACAGATAAGGACCATTTAAACACATTTTTGTAATCCTTTCTGTATAAAGTGCTTTTAAAATCGAATTGCTTTAATAGATTTAGATTCTCGTTTGTTCGATGATGGAACAGATGTTTTGAACCACCGCAGGCACTTGCACCCTGATGCACTTCCCACCAGCACACATTTGTTTCCCACAATGCATCGGAAATAGTACGATCCAGATACAAGATTAGAACCCTTTTATGTATGTTGTGTCACACACACACACAAAATTTATATTGCTAAACAAATCATTTCCGCTTGCAAGCTACATAGGCAAAGCATGTTTGTACATCGTATTGGACACCATTAGATCCAAGTTGCGGGTGAACTGTAAACGGACGAACTAGACAACTAGGGCCTGAATTATGCGATCCTGCAGGTATGGCCCTGTAGAGGGGGGTGGGGGGGGGGCATGTACACTCCCGGATAACGAGCGAGTGGGAAACAGCCGGGACGAGAGGGAGTGATAGAAAGAGTGAGCGGGAGACAGTGGGATAGGTGGGTGTGAGCGAGGGCGTACGGACCCCTTCGTCTTGGAATGCACCCGTCAGTATGCCGAGAGGAGGAGGAGGAAGAGGAGGAGGAGGAGGAGGAGGAGGAGGAGGAAGAAAGCGAGAGAGAGAGAGGAGAGACGGAGAGAGAGGAGAAGAAAGGAGGCGAGAGGGGGATCAAAGGCCGTGTGAGCGGCTGTCATTTACAGATGGTGTCTTCCCAGAGCCCTCTGCTGTGCCTCCGGGGGGCAGAGCACAGCAGACGCCTTTATCCAAAGTGACAAAGTGAAACAATATATCGCTGTCGGTACAGTAAGGACGTTCATAGAACCAAGTGCCAAGCCCTAACAATCACTAGGCGAACCCATTCCCCGTATTGAACGTCGATAGCCAACAGGGTGAACAGCGAGGGGTAAGCTGTTAGAATGGGTGACATGGGGACTCCCCTGCAACCCCGTCTACCCCAAAGTCTCCATACGGTGGATGGAAACTAGTGTGGTCCAATGCATTGATTTTCCGATACTGAATGTTTAAAACGGTTTCCACCCTCATTTTCCACAGTATCGATACACCGGCAGCAGCTGCTTGTTCTCACCCTCTCTTCTGTCTGACAGCGGGTTAACAGACACACACACACACACACACACACACACACACACCAAACCCGACACAGGGTGGTCACACAGCCTCCTCTCACTCACTCACTCGCACTGCTGTCCCTCGCCGCAATTCATCTCTATACTACGGCCGTACCTCGTTATAGCCTTGTTATATGAATCCAGTGTTTCCCCCAGCGCTGTGTTGTTAAGGCGGCCGCCTTAACAACAATAGGGCACCGCCTTGACTACCAATGTATATATATAAAAAAAATATATATATAGTTTTTTTTTTATATATAATTTTTTTTAATTATTAGGCATTAACAAAGTAGAAAACTCTTGTAAGGAAAGAAAACATACTTCCATCAGGTGTAAAAAAACAAAAGATCAATAATGCATCGGTAATACTGTTCACAACAATGGTCGTGCCATCAAGCTATTTGAATTGAAACGGGGAGCGGTATCGACTGTGCATATTCCTCAAGGTATTATGTCGGTCTTAGAACATACTGTATGGCGACAACCCTAATTGAAACGCTGCATTATTTAGTGTCACCATACCTAGGGACAGCGCCCAATCCTAACAACCTTGTGGACACAATAGCGGAGGATGAGGGGCTGACTGGTCCCAACGGGAATCAAACCCGGGCAAATAATTACCACCTTCAAACACTAAGCCCCCCAGGCCTACACCACACGGTACATTATTCAGGGCACTGGACGGATCGCCTTCCAGCCCCACTAGCAGAACACCAGGTAGGGCTACACAGGGGACAGGGCCCGGTAGGAGACCCATGCTTTCAGTTCAACTCAAAGTAGTCCGCTCACTTTGGGCGCCAGAGCCCTGCAAACGCTGTGCCCGATATCCGATATATGAGAGGCTGTGAACCGATAAATGCGTCTAATCTTGACGCACCTGCAGTGCGGATGACCTGTTGTCAGAATAACAAGCGGTAATTGCAGTCCTAATGACACGCGTTGAAGGGAAACCCAGATCGGGACCCACTGTGTAGTAGCAGCGGTAGTAGAACCAAGTCTGACATGGAGCGTGTACATGGAGTGTGTACATGGAGTGTGTACATGGAGTGTGTACATGGAGGCGCTCCCAGGTGATGGGACACAACCCCTATAGAAGACAACCGCCACAACAGGGGGTGGCGGCTTGGGGGGGGGACTGGAGCACCGCGGCGGCGCTGACGGGGCCCTCACCTGAAATAGGAGCTACAGGTGGCCAGGACCATCTTGTGACAGGGGAACTCGGACTCCTCCACCAGCAGCACCACGTCCGTCAGCAGCTTCTGCTCGTAGAAGAACTTGAGCTGCTCCAGCAGGGAGACGGCGTAGTCTGTGTTGACCGCCCTGCGCTCACCCAGGTCGGACATGGTCGCATCCCATGAGTCGCGCCCCAGTTTCGTAAAGTCCTGCGGCCCGGCGCGAACCGGACTCAGACGCGACGACGGCGAGGATCTCAAATAAAAGTAAAAAAAACGGAGGCAGACGCCAACCGGGAGTGGAGGGGTGTGGCGGGGGGGGGGGGAGGTGCGGAGACCTCAACGCCGTGGCCCGTTGTGAGGGGAGGTGCTCGCTCCTCGACGGCGCAGGGAGACCCAACAGAAAGGCACTGCTCCCTGCGTGAAGAGGACAGGAAACCGGAGGTCCACCGTGGCAGTGCTGTATCCCTGTGGCCTCCTCGTGTTGTCACCGGCTCAGGGAGAACTCTGGGGGAGACGGCGCTCTCCGGGTCTGTCGTCAGGAGTGGACCCCGACAGTGCGGGTTAGGGGGGGGGACAGGGAGCTGAGGAAGGGGGGGGGGTTAGACGCTGAGGAGGTAGGAGGTGGAGGAAGCGGCAGCCGGTCCGTTGGGGCTGGGCTACATCAGTGCTCGGCTGGAAGGGAGAGAGGGAGAAGAGAGACAAAAACAGCAGCAGTCAGGTCGGTATGCATTGAAACCAGGACAATACAAACAAACTCAATGAGAGGCTGGGCATCAGTGAGTGACAGCCAACCGTCGCCTGAGCATGTGATCATGTTGCTGTTTACGCACTCGTCCGCTTAGCTCCTCTGCAGCAAACCTCAAAGCTTTCCGGTTGTTTACGCGTCTGAGTGAGAAGATGTACATCAATAAAATAGCTACCCATCTATCTCCCAGAAGGAAGCATAACGCAACCAGTGCTTACCCAAGATTCAGCATTACTAGTCTGCTGAATAAATTCTACACTATTCTGCCGGTGTCTGGCCGACCGAGGAAAAACACACGCATATACATTTCCGGAATCTTTTCCGCATGACAAAGTGCGCCGTCAACATCCAGTCTCCAATAGCAGGTCACCTGGCTGGCCCCCACCCCACCCCTTACAGCTCTTCGCTCCATCAAGCATTCACTGTCTCCGTCACTCACTGCCCAGGACTGCAAGACAATCTGCTTAGTAAGAGGGGAAGGGAAGGGGGGACTCTCTGAGAGCCAACACACACAACGAAAGGACAAGGATCTGTAAGCTGTCATCGTGCAAATCCGACAAGAACTACAAAATTAGATTTTTCTTAAATAACACTGAAGTTTATGTTTCACAGAACTGAGCATTTTGATAAGGTGGAGCAGTTGACAAAATATTTATCATAAGGCAACTTTATTTATATAACACAAAAAGCCACAATTATGTCACACCTTTTCTGCATTTGTAAACATTTTAAATGTACAACGGTTGGTTTGTGACCCAAGGCAAATATTACAGAGAATTGTTTTATTAAAAAAGCAAAAATGCAGAAGAAGTGTTTAATAATATTAAAAAATACAAAAAAACACCTACAAATACAAAACAATCACTAAAAGACTGATTGCAATGTTTAGCAAGTAGTAAGGTGAACTAATGTGTACGTAATGCTACATTTGAACAGGACTCAAAGATTGTAGCGTCATCCACTGTAAAGAGCAGTGTTTTATCCTCTATGTTTCAGACTAGTGTACTCCCCCGTGTTGGTACAGTGAGTACCGATCAGCCAAGCATGTTGGGCTGGACAATTTGTTTCAGATCTTCGGTTCATACCTATCGTCGTACTGGCTAAAATATAACATTGCTGCAGTATTTTTGGTCAAATGCATTATTTAAATCCTTAAAATCAATTCAGCCAGGACGACCAGCACATGACATCTCGTACCTGGGCCGAAACGCCGACTCACAACCCAGCTAGAGACGGCATTCATTCACGACACCACTTAGCTCACTCATTATCACAAATCAGCCAACAATAACGTGTTTCCAACATCGTAAACACCTACAGATCACCCTCAGAGCATAAATACAAGTCGTAGGCTAACGTGCTGCTAACCTCCAGCCCCGTCGTCCTCCACCGCCTCCCACAACAAACCCTCGCCCGGACACGGCGGCGTAGGGCCCGCGGAGACACCCACTGGGGACACCGCATGCGGTTCACCCTGTACCCCATTCACGTGCCCATTCACCACAAAACTGAGCATCGCCACAGTGATCAGAGATATTGAACTCACGGCGCGGGTTGTTTTATTATATAGCAGAATAACATCGGGTCACGGCAGCTAGCGTTAGCTCAGCGATACTCCAATCTCCGGTCCGGGGGTTAGCTAGTGGCTAGTTAGCTGGCGGCTAACCGGATGGCGAATGCTAGCGTGTGCTAATACAAAAACAAGACGAACCTCCGGCCCCCACGCGATTTAAATGTTAATCCGACGAACGGCCATCGGTCGAGACGAAGCGTCGTAACACAATTATAAGACGGGGTTAATGGTCAGCTAGCTGGGTGTGAGATAAACATATAAAAGTAGGCTGGTTGGTGTCTGACGTGAACTCGCTGCTGGCGGCTAGCTTCTGAACGGGGCAGTGTTGCTAGCCGAGCCACTTCGTTACTTAACCCGTTTAAGATTCGGTGTCCTTACAATGCTTTTTGGGTTGGCGTACTCCAGGGATAGGTCCCGCTGCCACTGGCTCTTTCTTTTTATATCCACTCGGGTCCAGGAAGTGTAACTTTGTGTGTTATTACGTTGAGCATTGGGTTAGCATCGCCCGCATCGGAGGAACGTAAAAGCGCATCTCAAGCGCCTGGTTTTAAGAGGCCAAATGGTGATACTGCGCATGCGCCCGAAACAGCGTCGCTGCGCTCTGCGGACGCATGCGCAGTATCCCGATTTTGCCTCAATATATATAATAATATATATATATATATATATATATATATATAATATATGTTTATATAACACACGCCGTTTTGGCTGCATTCACAGTATCCCCATTTGGGAGAGGGGAATAACCGGGAGAGGGGAATGCTGCCCCCTGCTGGGGCCTGATTTGACTGCAAACAACCCATGTATGCTGCTCGATTTCCAATATTCAGATTACTTTATTGATCCCGGAGGATATTGTATCTGTAACCACTGATCAGCTTCCTCATGATAACATACAAAATAAATATAAAGGTAAGTAAAATAAATCTATAACACAGACCAAATGTGGGATGTGGGAAATGTGTAGGCCCACAGGTTTCAACACAAAGCATGTTTCGTTAAATATATAACGACGTGCATGCAAAATATAATGGCGCATAGGTTATGCATAATAAGGAGGCTCCACGTAAAGTCGCACCCTGGTGCACTGCCAGTTTCAATCAAAACCAATTGCAAAAAGAGTCAACAAGAAGAAACATGGACAGGTGGTCCGAATTTGATTTGATTGATTTGTTAGCAGCGCCCTTTGAGTCGGCTGAGTTTGGCGTCTGCAAGACCGAAAGAAAGTAACAAAGCAAGTGATTCGAGTGATTTTAATCTTCCGTTTTGTTCCAGAGTTAGTAACCCACTTTTGAGAAAATGGACGGTAATAATTCACATTTACTATGTTAGTTTCTATTCAATGTAAAAATATGTAATAAACAACTGCGTTTTATATAGGGGATAACTTCAGGCATGATCTCTTCATGTGAACTTGCAAGGCAATTTGTATTAAGACTACAAAACACATGAAAGAGTTTCATGCTCAGAATAAATCTAGTTTATTCCCGTAGACGGAGGACAACCTAGCAATTCGTTTGGAAACGGTCAGCCGTCGCGGACTCCGCAGCACACTCGGCCCTTCTTCTACGTCCAGCCGGCCTCTCAACCCTACGTACCCATGTACCAACACTGGCACTTAAACAACCCGTACAATCCCTACGGCATGCCTGGAGGTATCAATTCATATTCAAATATTACTTCCGGTCTGTATGTGTATTGTGTGTTGATGTGTACCGTCGCAAAGACATTTGTAAAGAACTTATTTTTGCCATCTATTGTATTTTATTTAGGTTGTTTACGTTTAGCCTTCAGATGGAGGTGGTGTTTTAATACATTATCTTTGTGCTTATTGCTCAGGCTACAACGTTGGCCGCCCCTATGGGCAGCCCTACCCCTACATGCAGTACCCGGGATACGTACTCCCACAACAGATGATGCACCCGCTCGATTACCGGAGGATGTTCGAGCCGCGCTTCCACCCTCCCCCCTGGGCCGACATGCCCCGCCCCCCCCAGCAGCCCCAGCAGTACCAGTACCCGCCCCCTCCCCCGTCGCCGCTCCGCAGGGAGATGGCGTGCTCCGAGGTCCAGACGGACCCCAGCGACGCCATCAACAAGCTCATCGAGTGCCTGGGCAAGATGCGCGGCGTGGAGCTGGGCGTGGCCGAGAGGGAGCTGGACTCGGGCGTCGGCTCCCAGACGTCCGGGATCTTCTCGCCGGGGGAGGAGAAGAAGAGCGATGAGGAAGGCGTGAGTCGTGCCGCCGTCTCCACCTCCTCTTCCTCCTCCTCCTCCTCGGGCGCCCAGCCGTCTCCCGGCGTGACGTTCAGCGACTCCACGACGGCGGTGTACGACGCCGAGTCGAGCCACCGCAGCCTGGAGGACCTGGGGACGCCGGGGGCGTGGTCTGTGGGCTTCGAGGAGCCGCCGCTGGACAGCTCGTCGGTTCGCGAGGAGACGCCGTCGGGAGCGCCGGAGCCGGCGGAGAAACGGGACCTGTTCGCCTTCTGTCTGCCCGGCCCGCTGCCCGACCGCGTGACGGTCGCCCCGCGGGGGGAAGAACGACCCACGGAGGTCGTGGACCGACGCTCCGACGGTGTGGCGCCCGTCGTCCTCGTCACCACCACCAGCGTCGACCTCGGGTCCGACCCGGAAGAACCTCTCCCGGAGACGGTAGCCGTCCTGCACCAAGCCCAGGAAGTGTGGTGTCCCACGGCCGTACCGGTAGAGGCCGAGGCGGACCTGAGCTACCGGATCCTCAGGCTGCCCTTCGACCCGAGTGCCCCGTTCGCCGGAGACCTCCTGAGGAGCAGCCCGTCGAGCCGGGGGACGGAGCCGGCCCGCCTGGCCCCCGGCTGCCTCCCGTCCCCGGTGTCCCCTCTCTACTACGGCTACCTGCCCCGGCAGAGGACCCAGGAGCGCCTGAGCGTCCTCAGCCCCTCCCTGGATGAGCTGTCCTCCCGCGACGAGATGTTCTCCACCGACCTGGACGACATGGACCTCTTCCCCCGGAGGGTGTACGCCAGCAGGAGGCCGGTGGCGTCCGGCCATCGGACCACGGAGGAGGCGTGGCCCGCGGGCGCCAAGAGGTACTCCTGCGCCTGCTGCGGGAAGGGGCTGGCCAAGGCGGGGGGGCCGGCGGCGAGTCGGAGCAAAGGCAGCGACGTCAGGTCCTACCGGGACGAGACCGGGGACTCGGACGACGAGTGCCGCTACGCCCGGAGCCAGCCGGACCGAGCGGCCGCGAGGAAACCGGTCGCGGGAAGGAAGGCGGAGTCGGTCTCCCTGCGGCACGCCTCCTCGAAGCACCCCCACAAACGGATCCAGTGCAAGGAGGGGTCGAGCGTGGCGGACGGCGAGGAGGGGCGGGACCGGCGCGTGGAGGACGGCGGGGAGACGGGGGACCTCACCAGCGGGGACCTGCAGTACATCACATGCCAGGGCAAGGTCCACTTATGAGCTTCCTGACGGTGTCCTTCACCGTGCGCTGTCTGAGAAACGCACGACGCAACACAATCAGCACCCCAAGTGATCTTATCAAATGTTTTTTCTCTTTCTACTTGAAGACAAACTGTGTCGAGAGGACTTGACCACTGGCAGATGGGAAGAAGAGCAGCCCAGAAGGAGACAACAAGGCCAACTGCATAAACAAGGTCACAGCTTAGCGGACTCTAGCCCTCGACCCATACCGGCCTACGATTAAATCTGTTCCCCTGATCTACTGTTGTATTTATCTGTCAAGGTTGAGCTGCGTTGATTCCTGTTTGTTTGTTTTTTTTAACAGATATGCATAGAAAAGCCCCGAGCAAGATGATGCCATGTCACAGGACCAGAGAAGAGGAGAGCAAGAATGAGGAGCCGCCATCAAGATATCGTTGGGAAAGAGGTGACGCTTTTGGTGTGCCTCTGCTTGTCTTGATTGAATTGAGGAAAAAAAGAAACAAGAATAACCTCATTAACATGCCTTTCAGGTACAGGCAAAGGAGAACCAAGATGATGAGTTTCAGAGATTGATATTTTTGAACGGTAATTGAAACGCAAAATGAGTTGAATTCCACTGCAGTTCCTCTGCTGACATGCACCAAACGAATGCATTTTTATCTAAACCGGATATTTCTTGTTTCAATCATTATTTGCAGGTTCCACTGACAGAATCCACGGTGGTGATATCACTGGAGCAGAGAAACACAAGGCCTCCGGGATGGGTGCTTGTTGAAGAGGATGTGAGCACCTGGTGACACGCACGTCACACAATAAAGTCTTGATTTTGTTGGACACAATAAAATATGTATCGTTTGACTGCAGAAGGTCCACTGACACAACCCGATGTAATGCACTACAAGTTATACACCTTCACACACTGGGAATTGTTCTGAATGCTTGTCTGTTACCGGCCTGTCTAATAAATCATTTTCATTACATCCAAGCCAATCTCAATGTCTTCTAGCTGCTTCTGATGTTTTTTCTTGTCTTAAATGTTGACCCTTAGTTGCCATTAGTACTGTTGATTGCCTTGCAAAGCATCCGTGAAACATGGGACTGTAAGAGGAATATAGATTGGCTCATGTTTTGCTTTACACCACTGGGTTTATACAGGGGCCGGCCTCCCATTGGGATTTAATGCTGCATATAGATGTTTCTGTATTTATGCAGTTAATGTATTGGATGACTCAGAATACATTGGTTGCAGAAAAGCAGCTTCTTAAGGCCTTAAAACTTTAGTGTGATGCTGTTTAATCCTATGGAAAGATTTTAGGAGTTTCAATTAATTAATATCAAGGATGTTTTCCATTGGTGCAGTTGGTAAATGGTGATTAGCACTTTCTTTTTTGTACTTAATATTCTACAGGGGTTTGTAAAGATGCTACTTTATATGACTCTTTGGGATGGGATAAGAAATGAGTATTTCAGAGGTAGGTTCTGCTCCTCTGGGTTTGTGTATCATCTCTTGTCTGAGCCCCAGCTTGGGGCAATCAGATTTGAAATACATCTAAGTTCCTGAACCCATATCTTCCTCTGCACTACTCATTTGTTTCGGGGATGAAAGTGACACTGAGACTTGCTAATGTGTTCAATGTGATATCCTCCATCTTGAGGGCAGATTACACTGACAAATTTGGCAGGGATGCATAAGAGAAGTGACTGTAATTGTGAGAATTATATTTTCGGAAGCACTTTTGTGAGTCTTTAGTTTCAGAGGATAATGAGATTTTTTCTTCAGAGCTGCCAGCAGGTGTGCTAACTTTCAACCAATGGGCTTCCAGCATCAAAAAAGCTATTATCATATTAGCAAACCCATTTTAATCGCTGATCCCAATTTCCTTTATCTCGACTCTTCCCTCGCTGCCCCATCTCATCTCCTTCAAGTGTGCTGGAGAAGACGTTGTGGGAGGGACACTTGGCAAAGCAATGTGACGTCTGGCTCTGAAGTCTGCCAATAATGACTGATTGGGCCATCAGCACCTGGAGCCACGATTGATCCAATCAGATTGTCGCTTTAACCGAGCATGTGACCAGAATCCAATCATCTTATTGCCTATTTAGAGTGTATCAGGAAAGGTTAGCCTCTTTGTCTGTATTGTAATCCTTTGAATGTATGTGCTACTCACAACCCCCACCCTTATATATTTTTTCTTAACTGATGCAATAGTTTATAGCGAATTAAATGTAACGGTGAAAACCCTTCAAAGTTATTTAAAAGTGCTGTTATTCAATGACAACTGTTCTCTGCTTCTCCTTAGGTTTCCTACAGATGGCGGCCTCTGTTTCCACGTCGCAGCATGAGTTTGCCCACAGGCCGCAAGGTATGAACCCTTCCCATGATGCACGGCGGGCCCAGGGGCCTCAACCCCCGGGCCAGGGGCCCTCAGGGCAGTATGGGTCTCCGGGCCCTAGCGAGCGAGACAAGCCCCCACCTCAACACCAGAAGCCCTACTTCTACGTCCAGCCCTCCCAGCCGTACGTCCCCATGCAGTCCAACATGCAGTGGCACATGCCCCTCTCCTACAACCCTTACTACGGTTACCCAGGGTTAGGTAAGTGAGGGGGATTCAGTGTCTCTTTGTCATTGCCTCCCCATTTTTAACTTCCATTGTTTTTCTTTTTACCTATTTTTTTTTTTTTTATGCAATGATACTAATGAGGTTTTGATTAAGGACTTGCCTTTCACAAGTTTTCTTTTAATATTGTGATGGATGATCACATATTTTACTACTCTTCATTCATAAAAAAAAAAAATTCTAACCGTTTACATTTCCTGCTACTATTGAACAGGTTACGCCATGCAACCTATGAACACCTATCCCATGAATGGATACATGGAGCCGCCGGGATACGTCATGCCTCAGAGCCACCTCCATCTGGTGGACTACAGGCGCATGCTGAGCCCCCAGTACTACCACACCTTGGCCTATCAGTCCCGCACGCTCAGCTACCAGCACAGCTCCTCCAATAGAGACATGATCAGCTCTGAAGTGCAGACCGAGCCACTCTCTGCGTCCAAAAAGTCAAACGCCGCTGCTTCATGTGGTGGTGGTGGTAGGGTCGACACGCACAATGGCTTCCCTCAAGGCATACACGATTGTGCAGAGAGAAACAACCCCGGGCCTGCTCACCTTCTACCCCAAGCCCAGTCTGCAAAGACTGGTGATCGATTGGTGGATCTCAAGAAGACGTCGCCCTCTCCTGTCGGAAAGGCGCCTCAGAAGAGCAGCTTTGTTATCCAGACCGAGGAGCTTCGGATCGAGTGCTGCAGTACCGCAGTGGGCCTCGAGGTTCTGCGCTCCCGTGAGACCCAGGAGATGGAGTTGGCTCACAGATACGCTGCCCGGGATCTGGGCCGCTGCGGCTCTTTGATCACCCCCACTCCTGTGCTGCAGGAAGTGGCCAGGAGTGCTCCAAAAGAGCAGTTGGACATTGGCCAACAAGTTGTTCCTGACCTTGTGTTAGTTGGCACGGATTCCTGTGGCACCACTACGGGGACGTTGTCTTGGCGCGAGCCGAAAGCCCAGATTAAACGCACCGATGCGTCGCCGGATTCAGGCTCCAGGGTTGAAGTCAGCGGGGGTGTAGGTCAGAAGACGACCGTAGAGCAAGGACAGAAGCGCAGCACTGACGCTAATGTAGGCTGTGGTTCCAACGACGGCCTCGTTAAAGTCCTCCACATGCCCTTTGACCTGGACTACCTGGATGAGCTCCGGAGCATGGAGACGACGGTGTGGTCGATGGAAGAGACGGTCCTTTCCTCCCCTGATTGGATGACGCAAACCACTCTAATAGATTCACACATGGACACACTTGTGGAGGAAGTCAAGGATCCCCGCGAAGAGGACCTGATGGATGTTTTCGCTGAGGAGTTTACGATGGAACAGGTGGTGCCCATGATTGAGATGCCTCAGTCTGAAGAGGAGCTCCTGATAGAGCTGGGCTCCACTAGAGATGCCCCCCCTGTGTTGGTCTCGGCCCCTCAACCCGAAGGCCTTGCCTCAGTGGATACTCGTGACACAGAGGTGGCTTCAACGGCCCATCTTGTCCACGACTCGGGTGTGAGTCACTCACACAGTTCAGAGTCAGTGGTGGGCCTCCCTGGTACAGGTGACTCAATTCAGCACGAGTCTGAGCTGACTGACCAGACTTCCTACGAGTCCCTCCCGGCTTTCCTCCCTTCCACTGCTTGGCCGACTGACCATAGTAACATAGTGCACCTCAGAGAAATGCCACAACCCCCCAAGAAACCCAGCAAGTCCCAGAGCGCTCACAACTCGGAAGAGCCAATCGAGAGACGGAAGCCCAACAAAGAATCAAAGGAGGCTCACACCGTTCAAAGGCCCAAAGCAGAAAAGATCGACAAAGCCAACGTCAACAGGCGTAGCGTCTCGGACCACGAATGCTGTCTCCGGCGCAATCTAAACGAGAACGCGTTCCCCGCCCGGCGGCCCCGACTAGAGCGCCTCTGCAGCAGATGCCTGGCCAATCGCAGCGGCTGCCCGACGGTCAGTCCGGGATCGCAATCGGTGCAGATCTACAAAAGAAGATGCCCCACTCCCCTCCAGCCATGGCTGCAGGGCTGCGTGCTACCGACGTGCGAAGCCTGCAAGATGCTGGCGAGGAAGAGGCTGATGCTTCGCCGTGGCACCAGCTCAGACGTCTGCGGATCCGGCTGGCAAGACGCCGCAGGGGGCGAGACCTCCGAGAACGGTTCCGTTCGAAGGGTGCCAAAGTGGTCGGGGCTTGATGACCCCAGGAGAGCGTGCGCTGAATCGAAGAGACACCCGGTGACCTCCAGGAACCGAGCTGAGAAGTGTCCTCTGGCGTTCGGGGAGAGGAACTGCGCTTGTGATGAGCACAGAGTCCCTGGTTGGGACGGGCGGAGCAGGCATGGAACTGGGAACGTCGTACAGGAGACCGACGAGAACGGCGTCTTGCCAGTGCGTTCCCAGGACAAGTGGGGAGGCGTGGAAAGAAACAACGGATATAAATGGAAAAATGGTGGGTGGACATTTTTACAGTGAGGTCTTTAGTGATGTGTTTCATGCTGTTCGTTTTGTGAATCTGCTTTTCTTTACTTCCCTGCAGAGAAATCATTCACATCAATGGTGTTTAATCGGAACATGGCTGGCCACAAGGATGCGGTCATATCACAGCACTTGAATATACAGAAGAAATCACAGCCACTATCACAAGGTCTACTTAACACATGGCATTAGCCAACACTTTTTGGGGGGATGACTGACTTTAATTTTATCATGCAACAATCTTTATTTATTGTACTTTTTCTTTTTCACAGGAACTCACAGAAAAGTAACAAGATGCTGATTTTCACAAGAGCACAATCACTTGAACACGTGCACAAATAATTTAACCTTGACTCACATTGTTCACTATTTATTGCGCACTATTTAAATAAACACCTTTTTACTACAGCTGGTTTTGGTTTAATTGAACTGACCGTTGCATAATTTAATTCAATGGCAGGGATTCTCCATAAGATGGTGCTGTTACCCCATACAATTTCGCTTCATAATTTAGCAGCCGCAATCTCCGGGCGGTATTAATTGCAAACGAGGCATTTGACTCGTAAATTGTTGGTCATTGTGATAGACGTAGATCTGTCTTTGTTGATTTCAGGGAAATGGTTTATGGGTTGGGATGGGTGAAGAACATGCCTTATTTACAAATGCAGACGACTCCCTATGATATGGAACTCATTGTATTTTCAGAAGCTACATTTACAAGTTTGTCTTTGATTTGACCATTTACTGTAGGCGACACGTTCAGCTTCACGGCATAGGTTGACAACTTACACAATTGTGTGTCTGCATTTTGATTTATAATGCTGCAAAATTATAAATAGCTGTGCTGATTGCATTATTCCCCCAAAGGGAAAATAACTGATACAATCTTCTCGATTAAGATTCGGTTTTACTATCTTTTAATCAACTTCAACGTGAAAAATGCTTTACTGTTAGTGTTTGACTGGCCGTTTAGTTGGTTACATGTTTCAATATGAAGCAGCTATTGACGTATTGATCTTCCATTTTGAAGCGTTGTCACGGGCTGAATCCATCAATAGACGATGTCTAATTTATTCATATCTAATGTCTCAAATTGATTCACCGCTCGCGTTCGGTTATTCAATCAATTATTCCATTGACTTAATCGGCACGTTCAATTCTAATGTGGACCATTGTTGGCACGACAATGAATGGACATAATTTGGCAAGGGAAAAAAACTCTTTCAAGTGCCCGCTATAGAAACACTTACAAACGTGTTTTACTTGGCCTCGTAACATTTAAACAGCTCATCAGTTGGTAATTTAAACGACAATAGAGGTGACTTTGAAAACAAAGTGTTTCACTACATTGCCAACACTAACCGATATTATAGCTGGCTGAGTTAGCCAATCAGATGGATGGATGATGGAACTAAACCAGCCCCCTACCTGTCCCAACCAATGACGAAATCAAATGGATCCTGTATTAAGTTATTTATTTAAATCTCACGATCACAGCAATAGGATGAGGTGTTGGAACCGATATGGAATGCTAGTTTGTTGGCAGCTTGTGGCTCAGGAGACGGAGCGGGTTGGCTGGTAACCACAAGGTTGTTGGTTCAATCCACTGAGTGTCGAGGTGTCCCTGAGCAAGGCACCTCACCCTGAATGCTCCCGACGAGCATGCTCGTCGACTTAAATTGTTGACTCCGCCGTCGGCGTGTGAATGTTACCATGAATGCGTGAATGTCCGGCAATATTGTAAAGCGCTTTGGATAAAAGCGCTATATAAATCTAGTCCATTTCCATTTGGTTGCCTGACCCAGTGGCTCTTGAGATTGGTCTTGGTGTGCATGCAAGTAAATATACATGATGTGTTTTTCAAACGTCAACACGTGTCACTGTGTGGGACATTTTAAGTGTGAATGATTAATGTGAAGAATGAATATTTTTGATCTATACGTTTTCGGAATTTCTATAAAATGTGCCAATGACCTTTAACCTCTGTGACATGTCATTAGCGGTACTAATGATTTCTGCAAATTCATCTCACATATTGCATAAAATATGTATAATTAGCCTATTCATGAAGTAGCACAGTTCAGTTTTAATGGCACCTTGTTTGATTTAATAGACTTGATGCATATGTTTTCAAGGTCTAAGCTTTTACTTGAACAGCCGGGAGATGGACTATGAACTTTGCTATTGACTGAATTATTTTCTTCCAAAGGATGGAAATAGATCAGTCCACACATCATTATTGTCTGGACTGTGTTCAGCAAGGCCTTGGATTGGAACTGCTAAAACCAAGGTTTGGTAGCAGTGTTCGAAAGGAATCAGGAAATTACAGGTGCGACTGTAATGAGTTTTACTGGTGATGAAGACACACACACATACGCACTGAATCATTTTAGCATTTAAGAGAGAGTCATGGGATTAGCCTTTACTGTGTGTGACAGAAATTGAGGGCTAATTGATTGCAAGTTATTATGTGTGTGTGTGTGTGACATACAGAGAGAGAGAGAGAGAGAGAGAGAGAGAGAGAGAGAGAGAGAGAGAGAGAGAGAGAGAGAGAGAGAGAGAGAGAGAGAGAGAGAGAGAGAGAGAGAGAGAGAGAGAGAGAGAGAGAGAGAGAGAGAGAGAGAGAGAGAGAGAGAGAGAGAGAGACGCACAGTAAAAGCGAGAGTTGAATTGAGTGTATGTTAGTGTATGTAAGTTCATGTATGTGCGGGTCTACATGTGTATCTGTGTGGGTTTGTGTGTGTGCCTGCGTGTATTCGTCTGTGTGCGCATGTTTGTTTGTGTGTGTGTTTGTCTGTGTGCGCGTTTGTGTGTTTGCATATTTGTACTTATGTGGGTTGGAGAGACTGAGAGCGGTAAGAGTGGTCGTTATTTTGTACGTGTGCTGCTTTTCTTTAATGACACGAGTTCCAATTTGCAGCGTACTTGGCCTCATAATCCTGCTTCCCCTGTCAAGGCCGGGCGAGAGTTTAACAAGCCCACGCACCGCACTGCATTCAGAAAGAATCAAAGACTACCTTCCCTCATTATTCAGGAAGAAAAAAAAACGCCCTTTTTCATTAGGCGAAACCTTTGAAAAATGTTTCTGGGAAACAGCGAATTCTGTGGATGATTTTTTTGAATATATGATTTGAAGAGGGGGAGGGGGAGGGGGAGGGAGGCCAGAAATGTAGAGGGAGCGGCTGCTCATGTGTGCTCCTGAGAGCGTCCCGGTGTTTCCCCGCGGATGGCAGACGTTTTCCGGCGGAGACGGAGAGGGTTTCTGTCTTTTTTCTTTCCGATACGCTCTGCATCCCTCGGCCGATGGCCTGGGGCCTCTCTCCAGTTATATTGTTTTATGAAGCCCGTTTATTGGGTTCATTTGAAAAGCTTCACAATGATTGGTTTCTAAGGGGCTTCATGAAGCAGGGAGTGTCTGGAACGCCTGTCAGGTCAACTGAGAGTCCATCCACACGCTGAGAGAGTGTGTGTTAGGTTTGTGCGGTCATTGTGTGTGTGTGTAAGTATGTGTTTGTGAGGATGTGCATTATGAATGCGTTGTCAGTGTGTGTGGGCTTTTTTTGTATGTGGGTGTCTATGAATGTGTGTTTGCGAGAGTGTGTATTAGGCATGTGCGGTCACTGTGTGTGTGTGCTTTTTTGTTTGTGTGTATGTAAGTGTGTGTTTGTTAGTCCGTGTTATATGTATGTGCGGTCAGTGTGTGTGTGTGCTTTTGTGTGTGTGCGTTTGTGTGTGTTTCTGAGTGTGTGCAATATGTATGTGTGGTCAGTGTATGTGTGTGCTTTTTTGTCTGTGTGTATTTGTGAGTGTTTATTATGTATGTGCGGTCAGTGTGTGTGTGTGATTGTTTTGTGTGTACGTGTGTGTACGTATGCGTCTGTTTATGAGTGTGTGTATTATGTATGTGCGCTCAGTGTGTGTGTGTGTGTTGGAGTGGTTGACTTTCGCTGGGATCCGATCGCGTCCCCCAGAGTGGGAGGCAGCTGGGTGGGCGTGGCCCCTGGCCCTGTCTGCCTTAGTGGGGGTCCCCCTGGCCCCTGGCCCTGTCTGCTTCAGCGGGGCCCCTCTGCGGTCGGAGAGGGCCCCGTGATGGATGCGTCCTTGAAGCCCCCCCAACCCCGTCTTCCTTCAGATGGCCAATTAGGGGGCCGACGGCGGGCCCCGAGTGGAGGGGGGGGGGGGAGGGAGGAGAGAGGAGAGAGGAGAGAGAGAGAGAGAGGTAGAGAAGGGGGAGGGATGAAGGGAGGGAGAGGGAGGGAAGGGAGGGAGAGGGAGGGAAAGGAGGGAGGGAGAGAGACAGACTGACTGACTGACTGACTGACTGACTGACTGACTGACTGACTGTGTGTGTGAGAGAGAAACTGTTAGCATGTGTGCAAGTGGTTTGTGAACAAAGATATTTGATAGCATAATTACCAGGGTCTGGTAGTGGCGTCCACATTCCAAGACGGCCCCACTTAGTTCAAAACTGGAATGATCATCGCATCCGGTGGCAACTTGTAAATACATGAATGTATTCACAAAGAAGGAGGATCAAGGCTGATGCACTCTGGGACATCACTGAAGGCCCCTCACAGTTCTTATCTTGGGGGTGAGGGGTGGCGCTTTGGTTGTAGATGGTGTTGTGGGTGAGGGCGGGGGGGTTAAAAGCAGATTCAGGAAAGTTTGTTTGAAAACATTCTCAGCGGTGGTTTGATGAGAAGGTCAGATTTAAAAGGCTGACGAACAGCGTCACGCTTAAATGTCAAAGGGGCAAGTTGTCTTTCCTGTCGTATGATTCATGTTCTCACACATGCATACACACACACACACACACACACACACACACACACACACACACACACACACACACACACACACACACACACACACACACACATGTATGTTCACAGACACACAGAAACTCACTCACACACACAAACACACACATGCAAGCACACGCATGTAGACACACAAACACAAAACAGCATGCACATAAACGCATGCAGTCACACAGACACACACATACACCATAATTGGCACACAAACATGCAGGCATTCATAGGCACTTATCTATCTAAAGATACCGTGGATATTTCTGCCATTGGAACAGGAAGTACCAGTGTTCTCCTGCCTCAAAAAGCGAAAAAAACAACAACAACAACAACAACAGAATCATCGAAGACAGCTCCGTAGACAGACACCAGATCAGAACACCATGCATCCAGGGTCCCTGATTAACACTAACCTTTACTAACTAACCGTTGATGTCCCCCCCCAGATCCCAAAATATATATACACATAGATATCTAAATATATATCAGGCCCCGTCCACACAGAGCCGATTTTCTGGTTGAAACCGCACTTTTCTGAAACCAGGTCCCAGGGTGGATTCAAATAAAATCGGACCTATAAGGTTTCGTGCTAGGATTTGTGTGGACGCCTGAAACGCAAACGATGACGTCATTGCCCCCCCCCCCCCCCCCCCCAGCTGGGCGACGTTAGAGTTGCGTTGAATTTTTATTATTATTTTTTTATTTGTAGGCCTATTCTTTTTGTAGCGTTAAATACAGCCCCTTGGTATTTAATTACTTACTGTACATTCAGAATTATTTCCGCTCAATTTAAAAGGTTTAATCTCCTCGACTGAATGTTTGCATACAGCGCGCAAGCTGGATGCGAGCAGGCTTGATGCGCTCCACTTTTTTTTCTGGAGAACCACCGCCTTGAATATTTACCACAGCGTTTCTACAGCGCAATGCGTTTTCGGACTCGGCCGCCCACTCAGCGTTTCACCAGGGTCTTGGTGACATGAGAGGGATCCATCGTCCTCAGTGGTCTTATTACCCGGGCCTTTCTTATTCTTCCACTTCAATGTCACCGTATACCTGACCGATGAACAGTGTTTAGAACGTGGTCCGCTGGGAGGGCCACAGCCAGCACCAGTGAAACCACACTATTCAATAAATTATAGAGGAAGAAACTAGCCCAGCGAAGCTTCAGATCCTACACAGGCATATATATGTTTGGTTCAATGGATATGGATCACAGAGTCATGATGTCATCCAGAATGATGAATTAAATTCAAGATGGAGGCAGTGGTCTGTATCAGGCGCGGTCTTGTGTTGTTGGTGGAGTTGGAGTGAGAATCCCCTCGGAAATACTCCACTTGTTAAAAGAAAAGTGTAAAAAAACCTGTACTGTACCCAAGTTAAGGTCGTAACGGATTGGAATCATTAGCGTGACCTCATGTTTGAGTGTGAACAGAAGTACGGTCGTTATTGTGAAAAACGGGAAGGTAAGGAGTGAAAGTGATGGTCCAGTTTTCTGTTTGCTCCGCGGTTTTCCTCTCATTACGAAACAAGACCCAATAAACAAACTGTACAGAGCGCCCATTTGTTAATGGCTTATTGTTCCAGGTGGCTTATAAGAAATAGCAGTAAAACCACCAAATCCTACTGCTAAGTACTCTGAGGTGTAGTAGTAGTGGAGTAGAGAGGAAAATATTAGATTTGCAATGTAGTGCAGTTATCGTATAAAGTCTCTTGCATGCCCAGCTGAGGCTTATTTTGCTCAAAATGACATCAGCACAAAAACGACCCTAACCCTTTATTTAAATGTGAGGTGATCACATTTTAATATAAAACGTGTAACACATTTTCCTGTTTTGCATGCCTTGTTGAATGGACGCATGATTCCGTCTGACAACGGAAAATAACTGGAATACCATTTCCAAGGCCTGATGTCGTTAAGCACAACCGCACCAAGCATAGCAGCTGAACGTCCCCACAACAGGGTTAGCAAGTCTAGAAACAAACAGAGAGTCGACCAAACTGTTTGCTAGCCCTTAGCGCTTAGCACAGACTAAACAACAACAACAACAACAACAACAACATACCGGCCAATCCCGGGCGGGGACGCTGACAGACAGGCGATCGTTTAGCCTCTGGTCGCTTCCACTGACGAGGTCTCCTTCAGCCAGCGTGGCATGGAGTGCACCATCACTGTCAGCCTGGGCCAATCAGGACAACCCTCAGGAGCTGTCCTATAAAGACCGTGACCCCGCCCTGAGGTAGCCAGTGGGGATGGTGAAGTGGCGACTCACAGCCTCGAAAAGGTACCGAGTTCGATCCCCGGTATCTGAAGACATCGATGTGCGGGTTGTCTAAACCTTTGCTGCGCCTGAATCACTGGGTTATAAAATCACTGTGCACAAGTTTGGATAAGAGCGTCTGCCGTTACTATTTATTCGGGCCTTTATGGTTGAGAGGCGGGTCTGTGCCACGTGAGTGTCAGGTTTCGGTCTGCTAAGAAATAAAGGCTGTCATTGCTTTTATTCTCTGTGAAAGATGCAACGTTTAAAAAAAGTTTCGGCATTAAAAGTAGGTTTAAAGTCGTAGCCGGAACGGGGAGTGATGCAATTAGCAGATGACTGCGACACATCAGAGCGAGCTGGAGACCTGGGCTCTGTTTCTTCAGGAAGAGGGCATTAACGACCTCTATGCAATTAGCAGGAGCCCTAGGGGTAAAGGACACTAGGGAGCGAGCCAGAGACCTGGTACCTCTGTCGTATGTAAGAAGGCCTCAAGGACATAAAGGATTATCCATATGGTGGCTCTAGCACCGCAGGAGTTAAAGCAATCCCTCACTGAGAGGGCACCAGACGATAGAAATAAAACCATTTATAGGGGACTAGAAATACATAGAAATAGAGGCGTCTGATATATTGTGAATCAGGGCACTAAGGACTACTCAAATTCGGGGCTGTCCTCAATCAAAGACCATCTTGTCTGAATGATATTCTACCTTGCGTGTATTCCGTCTGTCTGATACCAATCAAATATTTTTTGAATGTCTCTTAAACAAATCAATGAAATAAAATGATCGGCTCTTATATACAACTAAAAACAACACGTGTGGGAGTTGTTGTTATCACTGCTATAACAAACACAATATAGCCTCTCAAAAACAAAACAAAGCAGGTCTGCACATTCCCTCCCACCCCTGAACAGAATGGATTGAGAAGTGCTTCTCTCCTTATGAAAAGTGACCCCAGCAATCGTCTGACCAAAACAACTTTGAACAAGAGCCTATCGACCACGAAAGTACTAAAACTACTACCTCTAAAATTATCAATTTGGCCGCTGTCGACCTACAGGAAGTGATGCCATTAGTGAGTGACCTGGGGCTCAAGGTCGCTTGAGAGTGAGCTGGAGGCCTGGGCTGTCTATTATACGAAACAGGCCCTCAAGGACACGTAGGATTATCATGATCCCGTAGCCAGAATTCGATCCGCGGCTCCTCTGTGAGTGTCGAGGTGTCCCTGAGCAAGGCACCTTACCCTTACTGCTCCCGACGAGCCGGCTGCGCCTTGCACGGTGGACATTCAGATGCCGTTGGTGTCTGAATGTGTGCATGAATGGGTGTCAGGCAATATTGTAAAGCGCTTTGGATAAAAGCGTTATATAAATGCAGTCCATTTACCATTTATGTAGTTGAACTCCGATGCTAACCTTAATCGCTAGGCCGGGTGTCTCTTCAAAAGGCCCTCAAAGACATTTCATTTAGGTGGTCATTAATGCCCCGATTCACATAAAAGGCAACAGATGTCTCCTTCTTACGCCCAAGTCTTCCTGGTCCCCCCTAAATGGTGTGTTTATTTGCGTGCGCGCCCCTCCTATGCAGCCTAACGCCCATATGGGTCTGGTTTTGGGTGGTATTGAAGAACAACCTATTCTGGCCTTTAGGTTAGAACAACGCTACCCCATTTGATCCATCCTGCTCCTCATGGACATGCCTCCAAAATTTCCTGTGAGATGCTAGAGATAGAAGAAAAAATGTAAACAGATCGAATGAGTAATCAGGTTTTGTTATCAGGGATTTCCCAGCACCCCTCCCTTGGCCTCTTTTCAGTCTCTGGAATGTTCTACCCAAACACACGCAGTAGGAGAGGAGACACACCAAACTTGGTCATACACAGGAAGTGGGCAAATTAGAAACACATGTAAGCAAGGCGTCCGCGGGTTATAGCAGAAAAACATGTTCCAGACGAATCCCCAGAAAAAGGAAAAACAAATGGCAAGCAGATGATGTTTTCACAAAAGAGCATGATGAGTG
>NC_044070.1:23476957-23481957 GCF_902167405.1 Gadus morhua | reverse complement strand
TTGCCATCAGGTAGACGGTTGACCATGGAGATCGAACCCAGTGCCTTTCACGTGGGAGTCAAACACCCAATAGAGTACGTTGTCCTGCACCTCACCATCACACCTCCTCTTCCGACTGTACACAACCGCCAGCGTGGATCCAGATGTATGAATGTACCCCATACCCGCAGTGGGGATGAAACCCTGTTGTTGACATTGTTCTTCACCGTTACGTAATGCGTACCCCCACAGCTCTGGGATCCACTATCTATCCAGAACTCCATTTCCATATTATAGATTTTCTATCTTTGTTCAGAGAAATGAAAAAGCAACACGTAGCTTGGAAAAGATGTGAAGATAATCATTACAGTAAAAAAACCTATCATGTTATTTCTGGCTTGTGAGGCATGTTTGGAGTCATACGGAGGGCAGGGTAAAGAGAGCGAGTGAACAATATGATTGTCTGAATGTGTCCGCTGTGAAAGCCAGTACTCGAGTGACTGGAGGGTTTTCATGTACGAATGGACGGCAATGGCTCAGGAGGCATATAGTGGGATGGCTGACTGGCAACCTAGTTCAAAAGAAGGTTGCTAGTTCATTCCCCGCCTCCTCCTAGCAGAGGGTCGAGGTGTCCGTGAGCGAGACACCTCACCCTAGCTGCTCCCTGTGTATGTGAGCATGAATTGGTGAATGTCAGGTAATAATTGTAAAGCACTTTGAGAGGCCATTGTTTCGGAAAGCGCTCTCTAAAATGCGGTCCATTTTACTGAGAACAGAGCGCTGAGGTACTCAGGCCTTATGCCGCGTTTCCACTGCAAGGTGCGGTACGGGTTGCGTTTCCACCGCAAAAAGTGGGCGTGACCCGGACTTAGCTGTACCCGTTTTGACCTCGTTTTCAGTACTCCTCCGGGGTACTGAAAACGAGACGAGACGCCTGAAAGGGTCCCGGGAAATTCTTGCTACACACCCCCTCCGTTGATTGGTCGACAGAATCATCACTTCCGGGCGACGTGGGGATAAAAACAAACAAACAGTAGCCTTGAGGTATTATTCTTTACAATTAACATGTCGCGTAAAACGCTTTCTTGGGCGAACAAGGAGGTGGAGACGTTCGTCTGCATTCTTGTGGAGGAAGACGTTGTTTACGATGTTTACGTAGCTGCCGCGTCGATCGACATCCGGCCTACCATAAAGGGTACTGTCGGCGGTGGAAACGCGACCTCGGAACTGAGCTGGGCTATACCGCACCCTCCCTACCGCACCTTTGCGAACCGAACCGTTCCGCACCCTGCAGTGGAAACGCGGCATTAGGCCCAATTAACAAGGGAGACTGTAGGCTCTCCATGCTAGCTAGTTGAGCTACGGCGCCGCTGCCTGCCACATGATGGAGAAAAACAAATGGAAACTCATCTTGTTTTGTGTGTATGTTTTAGTGTGTGTGCCTGTGTGTGCGGACGTGAGCGTGTGTGTGTGTGACTGAGAAAGTGTGTTTGAGTTTTAGTGAGAGTTTGATGAGGAAGAGAACGTGTGAGTATGTGTGTGTTGGTGTGCGTGTATGTGTGACTGAGTGTTCGTGCGTGCGTGTGCGTGTGATACTTTGAGTCAGCATGTGTGTGTGTGCGTGTGAATGTATGTGTCAGTGAGTGTGCGTGGGGGGGGGGGGGGGGGGGGGGGGGGGGGGGAATAAAAGTGATTGACTCCCCGACTCTCCGGTGGGGAGAGGCGTCCCAGCGTTCTGGAACCCCGGCGACTGTAACCCGATTACTCGCATTCACGGGCGTCCGTCTCCGAGCGGGGATCGCTGGCGGGAGAGCGGTCTGACCGGGGCTTTTTTCATATATTTCATTTTTTTCTTTTTTTTTTTGACCTGGGATAAACTCAATCTCCCGTCAGACTCTATCCAATTATACGGCCGCACCGTGCCTCTTAGCCCATCGCTGGGTCACCTTACCCCCTATCTCCAGCCCATCGGATATTGAAGCGAGATTTGATTGGCCAATAGGCGCGGCAGAGTGTTGGGCGGGGGAGGGTGTGGGGTAGGCAGAGCGTTTGGATTTCTATCTCCGGCCCCATGTTGTTTTGAAATGGTTTCTGGAGGAAAGCAGCAGAAGTAATTTGGTGCAGTCGTATTAGGGGACTAAAGGCAAGCTGGAGGGAAGACGGAAGTTGGCAGATTTCTTATCGTTTTTGTTTTTTTGGCAGTATGCTTATGTGCTAGAGGGGATATGTGTATGTAGGCTTACATGTGTTTGCGTGTTTTTGTGTGTGGGTGTGTTTACGCAAAAAAAGTTACATTTTGTTTACGTACATAATTGGGGGTAGGTAAGTATGTGTGTGTGTGTGTGTGTGTGTGTGTGTGTGTGTGTGTGTGTGTGTTTTTGGTATGGCGATGGCTGCGGCAGTCTGTATAATTGGATACTTGTTTATGTGTATGTGTGATGACGTTCGTGTTTCACTGTGATGCTGTGTGTGAGTGTGCGTGTGCTTGTGTGTTGGGTCAGTAGTGTCACTCAATAAAAAACAACAACCATCCACCCTGACGCTGAAGTCTTGTTCAAGAAAGGAAATTACTCACAACTTAATGTGTTTCTAGGCCGAAACATAAATGATCACATTCATCTGATCTTACATTTACATTTAGGGCATTTAGCAGACGCTTTTATCCAAAGCGACTTACAATAAGTACATTTGTCATAAGAAGTGCATCAATATATCGCTGTCGGTACAGAAAGGATGTTCATAGAACCAAGTGCAAGTAGGCCTACCACAATCGCCAGGTTAATCAATTCCCCGTATTACAGACATGATAGCAGCTGCTGCAGTTGCTACACAGTTAAGTGCTACAATACAATACAATACAATACAATACAATAAACTACAATACAGTGCACAATGGTGGTCAGAAGAGGAAAGGTGGCTATGCAGAGTCGAGGTGAACTCTGAACAGGTGAGTCTTGAGTCCTTTTCGGAAGATAGTGAGCGACTCTGCGGTCCTGAGAGCGGCAGGGAGCTCGTTCCACCACTGAGGCCCCAAAACCGAGAAAAGTTGTGACTTTGCTGATCGACCTTTTCTAGCTCTTAGCGATGGTGGTTCCAGTCATCCAGCTGAGGTAGTCGAGCGGAGGGATCGAGCAGCGGTCCGCTTGCGGACCCCTGCTGCCCACCCCATAAGCAGGCCGTCAAAAAATGCGTCTCTGTAGGCAGCCTGTGCTCCGAGATCATACACAAAAACATGGTACTACCAACCACTCAAAACCCAAAATAGATTAGTATTCCAACAATCACCAACAAGAGGTGGGTGTTGTGGGGTTTTGCGCTGCGTTCATGATCGTTTTTTCTGGATGCACGAAACACGAAAGGGAGGGGCCAGCTTGCTCTGTTTGTTTGGGATCTCGTTTCAAACACCAACAGCAGTGACGTCACCCGATGCAACCTTTAAAGGGATACTATGGTTATGAGAAAAGTAAACCCTTAATAATCCAAGTCAAGCTGGCTGCCCTCAGTCCTCTGAGGACCAGGGAGTCATGGAGCGAACCAGAGGCCTTATCCATGATACGGCCACCATCCTCCTCTCTGCGTACACTCTCACCGAGTCAAAGCCGGCCGGACTGGATCAACCCTATTCTCCTGAGCAGATTGTTAGTCCCTGTCCTTATCCTGGGCTTTGATGCTACTGCCCCAGAAGACAAGCGCAAACCAGAGGGCACTTGTGACCACAGATTGATGGAACATGTACACAGCATACTGCCCTGCATACATTGAAGGGCCCAAGCCTCCTTAGGAAATACAATCGGCTCTGGCCCTGTTTGTATACTGCCTCAGGGTTCCCAGACCCTTATGACCCTTGGGCACTTATAGGACTGCACCAGCTCCACATCTACCTACTGGATGGACGTAGTGCCTCACTGGGGCCAACCGGGGAATCGTTCTCCTACGCCACCACCTCCTTGGTTTTCCCCATATTGAGCTGCAGATGTTTCTGGCTGCGCTCAGTAAAGTCCCCTACCAGTCCTCTGTGTTCCCCTTCCTACCCCCCCACCCCCATCCCCACCACCGAATCCAAAAAACTTCTGAAGGTGAGAGGACTGAGGGTTGTACCTAAAGTCAGACGTGTAGAGGATGAACTGGCAGGGAGCCAGCATGGTCCCTTGGGGGACCCCTTTGTTACTGGCCACGTGTGTGCAGGACACACCGTCCTGCAACCTCACATTCTGTGGTCGGGTGGTCTTTAATCGAGGTGCCTGGGGGGGGGGCCATCAACCTTCATGGTCAGTAGCCGGGATCAGAGTAAGGGGGGGCTGCATGGTGTCGGACAAACCATGTCCTCGCCGTGCGGACCCTGATACCCCGGGTCCCCAGCAGAGAGTGGACCCGGGGTAGCAGATGAATGATCTCAACCCCAGTGTGAGCCTGGTAAGGAAACCGCAGGGGTTGACTCCGTCCTTCAGCAGGGCTCTGAGGTGAGTCTCTCCTGGGTCTCCTTCAGGTGAGACGTCAATGTACAGAAAGTACAAAACTCAAGTTAGATTTTCAAAGTAGGAAGTACTCTATTGATTCAAAGTAGGAAGTACCTCTGTTGAAAGGAGGAAGTACATTATGTGTTGAAAGGGGGAACTAGATTTGCATCCTCATTACCTTATCTTTTGGTCTGAAGACAACTCATTCAAAGCTCTTGAACCTATTGACATTAAAGTGTTGCTGGTTCAGTTTTGGTTAGGCCTCTCGGGGCAGTATAAAACTTAACTCAGAGTAAAAAAAGTACTCAAGCCCTTTCCACCCCTTCCACTTGAAGGAAAAAGTAAACCTTGTAAGCTCAGATATATTACTTTTGACGATGATTAAGCTAGGTTAATGTATGATCTTTTGGCAGCTACCAAGGACAGTATTGTGATTACGAAGTAGGTAAAAAAGACTTGCACACTACTGACTTCCTCTTTTGCTGTCTTTCTCTCTGCTCTAGAAAGAATTACAATATTTAGCAAAGGAGGTGACCTAGCTTAGCGGTTAGCGTCCCGGCCTGC
>NC_044070.1:23466957-23471957 GCF_902167405.1 Gadus morhua | reverse complement strand
GTTTACTGGGAACACTTATAGACCTTCATAATGCTCTGCAGGCCAGGAGGGAGGGTTGATATGTTTACACCCGTGGTGACTATTAAAAAATGGCTTAAAAAAAGGTACAAATTAATATAGCAGTGAAACACCCCAGGTTGGACTAAGATCTGGAGGTTTCTGCTTGTACACATCATTAAGAACGGAGTATTGAATAATCCTCTGCAATGAATCAATCACCGTTCCTTTTAACGCCGGTGTTTATACAGACATTAAATTAACCATGCTATTTTAAGTTGCCACTTCCGAGCAACCAAGACAACCGACCGACCGACAGACCGACATCTCAACGTGAGGGGGATCAAAGATGGACGCCAGCCCTGGCCCAGGCAGAGGCAGCTTCAATACTCTGGGCCTTAAACAGGCCAGGGTGGAAGACAGGAGGAAGGAGGGATCTGAGACAGCCAGGTGTGCTGATAAACGGTGGTATTCTGGGGTAGGCACCGGACAGGCGCACAGATCTCTTCTCGTTCCTCTTCTCTTTGGCAGTTCTTCCAGCACTGCCAGTCAGAGTAATAATACACCTTGTCTCTCCGCTGGTGTCTGAGGTGAATGTATAATTCGAATCTAAGCAGCGAGGGGAAGTACTTTTGTCAGGCACCGCGTGCCGTTCTTTCAGTGCACTGTTACTATTCCACCTTAGAGGGTTTGAAGACTTGTACTCCCCTAGATTATATGTCAGGCTCATTATTACCACAGGAAGTGTCTCTGTGACCAACATTTACAGTTTAAGTGTTTTAGAAAATATTCATTGTGATTAAAATCGTTTTAGTAAATATCAAATGTATGATTAAGTGCTTTTTTTTAGCATTCGAAAATAAGGACCTTTTCCACAATTTGTCGACAGCAGTGCAGAGTAACTTCCTTTTCCTGTGATGATTATTTGTGTCTATGCCGATGCAGTTTAACGGAGCTATAATTAATGTTACACGCTACACCTGGGCTGGTTCTACTGTGAGGAGTTTATTGTATGGTATTTTACTGCTTTCCTCTGCTTATAGATGAATTTCTACTTACACTGAATTAGAAGTATATAATTTCACCTTTGAATATATGTATCTGGTAATGTGTGTGTGCAGGGCCGTAGCACCAAATCCTGGGATCCTATACTATAGGTACTGATGGGCCCCCCTGCGCCAGGTTTGGTCCGGAAGGGGAGTTAAAAAAAGTTACAAATTTTTTTTTTTTTTTTGGTCATGGGCCCCCCCTCTGCCTTGGGCCCCCCCACAACTGTCCCCTTTGTCCCCGCAGTCCGACGGCCCTGTGTGTGTGTATGCGTTCTTACATGTGTGTTTGTGCGCATGTGTGGATGCGTGCACGTGTGTGTCCATGCGTGCGTGCGTGTGCGTGTGTGTGCATGCCCCAGTGTGCTTGCACACATGTGTGTTCAACTTTATGCCAACCCGCTCTCCCTGCTACCCTTGGACGGTAAAGGTTAAGATATTCTCGGGTGCATTGTCACGCTGACGCCGAGGGGAATTTAATAAAATCAGCGTTCATCAGCTGGGAGTTAGGCTGCTGCCCTGGGACTGAAGCTACACGCTAGCCCGTCCGCACGGACTTCGGCGCAGAGCCAGGGATGACTGGCATCTCCTGACAAGGCGGTGGAGGGGATCGCGTGGGTCGTGTAATTAATTGCTGGGGGGGGGGGGGGGGGGGGGGAGGAGGAGGAGGGGGGTGCTCGGGTGCATGCGGGTGGGCGGAGTGATCGCCGACGAGTGTGTGTGTAGGTGTGTGTGCGTGTGTGTCTGAGAGACTGTGTGTTCATGTGTGTGTGTCTGTAAGTGTGTGTGAGTGCGTGTGTGTGGACGTGTGTGAGAGAGAGAGAGAGAGAGAGAGAGAGAGAGAGAGAGAGAGAGAGAGAGAGAGAGAGAGAGAGAGAGAGAGAGAGAGAGTGTGTGTGTGTCGGCGTTTCATTATTTTTGTGGGAAACAAAGGATGAGAAATTTGCGCAAAGCAAAGCTTGACTAATCTCTCATATAGCAGGATTATGCAGGGGAGAAGTGTGTGCTTCTGTGTGTGTGTGTGTGTGTGTGGGGGGGGGGGATTCGCTGACATGGGGCCAAAATTCAACTGTCCACATACAGATTTATATGTGTTTAAAAATGGTTTAAAGGGTTGACCAGCACACTCTCATTCTCTCTGTCTCTCTCTCTCTCTCTCTCTCTCTCTCTCTCTCTCTCTCCCTCTCGCTCTCGCTCTCTCTCTCTCTCTGACATCCTCATGTGTGTGTGTGTACATTCCAGGGGCTGTCCGTGCACTTTCAGTCACTCGGTGCTTCACATTCAAATTCATTATCTCCATAATTACAGTGGATCGAGAAAAACAGTGATACCATCCACCAACTGTAGGGGGTACGGTGGGTGAACTCAAGGACCCCTTTAAACTTAGGCACACTCGCTCTCATAACAGATCGAATCATTTGCTTTAATTGCACCCCTTGGACACTTCAATAACGTGTACTCATCTTAACAAATTATACAGTTAACATCAACCGTTCGTGTTATTTTCTCCAACAATGACATCACCCTACTAAACGCTGCATAAAACACATTTCTAGACGGATCTTATCCCGTCTTAAACGAAACGATCCAACAAAACCGCTGCGACTCTGTCCTAAACTGACTCCCCTCGGACAGTAGAGATGCTCCCTTGCATCACTTCACCCGGAGACAAAGCCTCCATCGAGGCTCACAGAGGTGCAGCCTGACTCCCGTGCACGGTCCTGTGCACGGTCTACAGTGGAATGAGACGGAAATCCGTGGGGTCAAGAGCTCTGCTTCATTATTATCTCCACTTTACGCTCTCCGTCGGCCGGCTACTCCTGTGCGGGTGTCTTTGTGAGTGTCGCGGTATCACCTCTCCGCACCAGAGGGCGTTTCCACAGTGTAGTGCAGGGGGGAGGGGGGGGGGATGGGGTGCGAGGGGAGAGCGGTGGGAGGGGACTGTGTGTGTTGATGGTTTTGAAATAGGGAAGCAAAACACAGCGCTGCCAGCCAGCAGCACCAGCGGTTCCGCCAGTTTCTTAAGAAAGGAGGCGAGGGACGGAGCTGGATTTCGCAACCGCGGTGTCTCTGTTGGAGCGACCGGGCGATCAGACGCGCAGACGCGCAGACGCGCAGTGGTGGTGGTAGTGGACGGGTTGCACGGTCGCATAAAGGAATGCACATAAAGTAGACTCATAAAGGTTAGTCCTTTTTCCCTCATTGAATTTCTTTCCTCATTTCATCGTTGTTGCACGTCTGGTGTTTGAGGTCGCGGTTGATTCAATTGAAAGTTGAGTAGTTATCGTCTGCGTTATCTTGGATGATATTAAAAGATGTGCTGTCTTTGTCCTTAGTCTTTGTCCGGCTGCGATTCAGTCACACTTGGAAAACGGGATGATCTGTGTGCGTTTCCCCATAAAGGCAATGTGAGAGTGACCCCAATTAATTCCAGTCCGTTCTTATGAAGTTCTATTTTTAAGATATAGTTCAGAGCAGACATTACCCCTAACAACTCCCTTGTCATTTTTTTTGTTCCTTTGTATGTCTGTAGTGTTTATATTTTGCTGCCCTCTCTCAGAGCAGACAGGAGCCCTGCGGGGGATTATCATGTTTGTGTTTTCTGTTAATGACATCCTCATGTGAACCCAGCCGGACGCTCTGTCCCACTGGGTCCCAGGTGCAGGACGTCAGACCATTAAGATATAAGACCTATCTGTAGGTGGTAGTCTTATGGAAACTGCTTTTTTTTTTAAATTAGAATCGTAAGACTGGCTGCCAAGAGAGTGCAGATATTTTGTAATTCTCTAGTAATGTGGAAATGGCCATATATTACCAAAACATGTACATGAATTGCTTTTAGATATGAACCACTGTGGTGACCAAATTGAACACATCTATAAAATGATAATGAATATACGTTTAAGAGAAGCCTACGATGCGTTCCTCAATACTAGGGCTGTTTTGACTGTACTTGATCTTCTATATGAGAGAGAGAGAGAGAGAGAGAGAGAGAGAGAGAGAGAGAGAGAGAGAGAGAGAGAGAGAGAGATGATGAAATGATATGATTGTCAGTAGAGAAAGACGTCAGCACAGCGTGGTCGTTGTGATCAAGATAGCCAATCAGAAGGAGAATAGCAGGGCATAGGTTGACTCCTGTGTTGACAAGAGGCTGGCTGGAAGTTGGAGCCTCCACCTCTGGTGAGCTGCTGTGTGTGGCTGACCCACGCCCACCACTCTGAAGGGCTGGAAGGAGAGGTTGGGACGGTCCCGGGAAGGGGCTCTCCACTCCTCCTAGCGATCGGCCCATAGACTGGACCCTCCTTTAGCGGGCACTCGACTTTCAGTCACCCCTCACGGGTTAGGGGTCGAGTGTCTCTTCCATGAGGACTACAGGTTGGGCGGCAGGCATTTGAGATCCTTTCAGCTGGGAATGAATGGGAAAATGTGATATAATACGGGAATATCACAACATGCTGTTTACCTGTGTGCTGTCAGATTCCTCTTGGAGGAATGCGTACGGTTAGGCAGGTTGGTTCACGCGTGTGCAAGACCTGCATTTTTTTTTTACATCAGAGGAGAAACCACAATTGGTCAGACCAATCACAGTCCAGTATGCAAACAGGGGTCAGCATGGTCATTCTACACCTTTTTAGCGCTTGCATAAAAGCTATTGTGCGGTTCTAGGATGTAATCCACTACTGGGATCGATTGAACTCTGATTGGGACTCTACTACAACCGATTAAATACACGTCAGCGTTTCCGCATTTCGAATGGATTTCCAGCGCCACTAAACAAAGCAAATATTAATCATTTTCATGATGTACTGAGTGTAAATAGTGTATTAAAAAAAGAGGCCTCTGTGATTCTTTATTTATTTATTACTTTTATTTTTATGACGCCTACATCATGTCTACGTGAAGTGACCCTGATTTAATGGATGATTGAAGTGCATGTTATTTTATAGGGTTTGTGTG
>NC_044070.1:23293178-23307644 GCF_902167405.1 Gadus morhua | reverse complement strand
CCCCCCCCCCCCCCCCCCCCCCCCCCCCCCCCCCCCCCCCCCCCCTCCTCGGAACTCTGCCCTCCTATGAATCACCCTCTGTCCTCTTCCCTCCTGATTGCACTCCTCTCCTCCTCCCCTCCTCCTCTCCTCCTCTCCTTCTCCTCCTCCTCTCCTCCTCTCCTCCTCCCCTTCTCCTCCTCCTCCTCTTCCCATCCCCTTCTCCTCCTCCTCTCCTCCCCTCCTCCTCCCTGCTCCTTCTGCTCCCAGAGTCAACCCATCTGCACCTTACCTCGCCAAACACCCCCGTGGATGAGTAATACAAGATCTGCACAACGTAAATCTGTAATGCTGTGGGTCGATTCAGCGTCCTCGTCTCCCGCGCCACCGGTGTGTTGTTCTGCTGGTCTCTCTTTTTCCTCTCCTCTCTCCCCCTGTCTCTCTGTTTCCTCTCTCTCTCTCTCTCTCTCTCTCTCTCTCTCTCTCTCTCTCTCTCTCTCTCTCTCTCTCTCTCCCTCCTTGCTTGTCTGTCTTTGTTCTTTCTTTCAGTCTGTCTCTCTGTTAGTGTCGATGACATGTCATGTCATCTTTCTGCCTCTCTCTCTCTCTCTCTCTCTCTCTCTCTCTCTCTCCCTCTCTCTCTCTCTCTCTCTCTCTCCCTCTCTCTCTCTCTCTCTCTCCCCCACTCTCTCTCTCTCTCTCTCTCTCTCCCCACTCTCTCTCTCTCTCTCTCTCTCTCTCTCTCTCTCCCTCCCGCTCTCTCCCCCCCTCACACCGCTAAGGGTTTGCGGTAAATAAATCGATAACATTAAACAATACAACAATTAGATCACAATCGAATTCGATCTGCCGGGTGGCCGATTAAACCTAAAAATAATGCATTTTAATCAGAGTAATGAAGAGTGAAATGATTGACTGGCTCTCCCGACGGCGTCCTTGTCAGTTATTCTGTTTGCAGGGCTGGCCCCAGAACAACCCAGCAAGGCTTTTGTTCTAACGGATCAAAGAATGGCTTCCATAAATTAGAAGCCCTCGTCTGTCGTCTCGGTCTCAGGGAAGCGTACCGCCCGGCCGCCCGCTTCAGTGGGGCCGTACCCGGGTTTAATTGTTAATTAGCAAACCCAACCCGAAGGCCTTTTAATACGTCTGAGTATTAATGCAACTCCGTCCGAACGTTGAGCAAAGGACAAAAAGGTTAATTTGATTGCTTACAAGCATAATGCGATATCGGATTGAATCCTTCTTCGAACGTCGCCCCCTGATGACCAATAACCTTGTAGCCCGAGGCGCGCAGAAAACAGAAAGGCAGAAACGTGATAGAAAGGAGTTATGAACGATAACATGTAACACTAATTCCCATATTAACCCCCCCCCCCCGTCCTTCTGAAAGTTACAGTGTGGTCAAGGGTATGTTTGTTAATCAGTGATGGCAGAGGGTAACGTCATGACATATTTGGAGGATGAGGCGACTTTAAAAGCTTACACTTGCTACACTTCCAGAGAGCAAAGGAAGGGCGAATGATTAACAGAGAGGTCCAAAGTGTGGCAAATGTGAGTAAAGATGAGGACAACGAACAGCGATGTCAAGCTCTCTACCAGCTCTGGAATGACCTGCATGTCTCAAATCACGGCAGGGAGCTTTGGAGGAAAGTGTAAATGACCGTAGATAGTAAAGCGTGTGTTGAATAGAGCTGAACAACGAAGCAAATCCACAACTCCTAACTACTACGGACACCTCCTAACTAGGAATCCTAACTACTACGGACAGATTTTAGTGACTGGATATAGATATGTGTATCTATACCGCCTGTGTATAATTTAACATCTCGTATCGCATAATTACTATGGCTTATCTACATGGTTTCCATTATTGTATTCTATCTTGACTCCCTTGAATGTCACACCAACACTAACTCACTCTCACACACACGCGCGCGCGCACACACACACACACACACACTCACTCATTATACCTTCGGCATCAATTCATTGGGGTGTGTGTGTGCGTGTCAATGCTCGCGTCTGTGTGTTTCGAAGATGGAGGAGCGTCAATTAAAAAGCCGCGATAGTCAATAAGAAAATAAATAAATAAATAAATAAAGCCATTCATCGTGACATTGTCAGCGTAACAAACCTTCCAGGGCTGTTATAATTGCCTGCCTATTCCTCCGAGCCAATAGCACCTCAGAGGAGAAAGGTGTGTTGAGAAGGTGTGTTGTTGCTGCAGAGCTGCCCTGATTAGCAATACACCAGGGCGTGGTGTGTGTCTTTGAGAGGACCGGGTGTTTCGTTAGACGGTTCGCCTAATCACTGCACTGAAGGACACCAGACGGTCCCCGGTTCCCCCCCCGCCGTTAGGACTCACCTTCACCTCCGAGCCCTCGGCGCTGGGTAGGTGGGCTGCAAACCCCCACACACCCCCTGACGCCCCCGGCCATCCATGGGCGAAAGCCCTAGCCCCTCCCTGCTCCCCAGTGCGTCTGAATCCCCCTGTGAAGCTAGGGGAGTCATGGATCCACGTTGACGCAACGCAACGACCACGCGGCCGCTTCGGCGCAGTCGTGAACCTGTTGGGTTCGGCGTTGGGTTTAGGCGTCGCTATTTAATTCATCGCAACGATTAAAGAATGACCGACCGACCAAGACCAATTTGACGTCTATCCAACAGCGGTGGTGGTCTGTACATACTTTAAACAAATCGAGGTACAGGACGGGCGAACATGTGACTCTTTTCCGAAATGATGTAGATAGCGGACCAATCACAGCCTCGCCTCGACGCAGCAGCGAGGGCTGTGATTGGTCCGCTAACTACATAATTTTTTTGGGAGGCGCATGTCACACCCTTGCGGTGAACGCAAAGAAGGGTTAGCAAGGACTTAATGGGGTCCGTAAACCCCCTTGCATTGCGTCGATGTCCAACCATAGCTAAGCTTTAAGTCACTTTGGATAAATCCGAAATAACTAAATGTCAGGGAGAAGAGAAATTGAAGGTGACTGAACCACCCAAAGGGTTTTTCCTTTTCTTTCATTAATGATTTCCCAAGTCAATCGCAAGTCTTCCGCCTCGCAGTCTGGCGTAATTGTCCAGCGGGTGACAGAATGACGGCGAAAGGCCCAGGAAACCAGCGGGAAAAATACTGCGTCCCTTTAAAATAGTGGCAGATTTGATTTGCCAGCCATGGGGGTGAAAATTGCCGGCGATGAAGGAAAAACAAACGGGCGGTCACACGGCGCGACGCGACCAATTTGTCGAAGGAAAAAGATTGAGTAGCCTCTTGGGGGAGTTACATCTCCATAAATCATCCTGACAATGGACTTGAACCGCGGGAAGAGGAGGTCTCCCGTGAAGACAGGCTGTCTGGGTCTCCCGTCGTCTGCGTCCCCCCCCCGCCCTCAAGCCTCCCACAGGCAGCATGGCACGCCTTTGTTTCCAACCTGGTTCCTCTGCCACTGAATCCATTTCACTAGTCCCGATTTAGTCACTTATTTCAGACTTATTAAGATCCTTCTCTCCACCATCGTATAGTGTGATGTATGTATGATGTCCATCGCGTCATTCTTGTCATTAAGGAGCAGGCAGGGGTACGTTAGTTGGGGTGACTTAGCCAAAATCTGCCTAGAGGTAGACTGAGGGCATTGGAGATCAACTCAGCGTTTGAGCATTTTCACTCAAAAAACGTTTTTTGGTTGGACTTTGGTGAAAGTAAAGTGATTTCGCTGTTTAGTGTATTACTGACCAGAGATGAGGTTAGGTTATACAACCGCATGGCAAAAAAAGACAAATGGCTGACTTCATGTGAAGGTACATAACTGTATTAGCTCCAGCTATCTCACATTCTCTCTCTCTTGCTTCTTCTATCTACCTTTGTATTTATATTTCACTGAAGTTAAATAATTGAAAGTCACACTAAATGTACTCTCTCTCTCTCTCTCTCTCTCTCTCTCTCTCTCTCTCTCTCTCTCTCTCTCTCTCTCTCTCTCTCTCTCTCTCTGCGTATTGTTTATGTCAGGTCTCCAGATGTTGACTCCAGCGTTCAGCAGACGAGAGGCATAACCCAACGCTCCTGTCCAACAGGGCTTTCACTGCTGTTTCTGTGCCTTGTCACCTCCTTTATCCACCCACACACACACACACACACACACACACACACACACACACACACACACACACACACACACACACACACACACACACACACACACACACAGAGAGCTGTACACACAGACACAGTTACCTTCAAACACACAAACACACACATACACACACACACAGACACACACACACACACACACACCCTTACCTTCAACCAAACACACACACACCAAGTCCATTTTTGACCAACTATTATCAGCAACATTGTACCACGCTGACCATGGACAAATGATGGCGAACATAAACAAACACACCCACACAAAACAAACACACCTGCCCCACCCACACACATTTTTTCTCGAGCCACTTTAAAAAGTGTGCTTACAGCTTTATAGCAGCGGCTGCTGTTGCAATAAACACTCTGTTCGAGCCTGACAAAGATCGAAAAACCTTCACTTCTTTGACCAAAATCGTCAATATAGTTCCCTGGGCGTGAACACAACATGCATTTTGTGTGGTATAGGAAGCTTAACGTTGTATGAAATACAGTTGAACTCACAACATGGTTGTCATACATACTGTACACACACAGTGAGAATGATAATGATTTAAATAATTGACATCCTCGAATCAAATATACATGTATGGCTCTCCGGAAACAAAACACAATTTAGGGAAGAGAATTGTATGATGGGGAAATAACCGAGTTTCAGGTTGGCAAGAGATAGAGACAACACTCGGAAATATTGGAAAACTAGTCGTTAAAAAACATTTAAAAAGCTTGAATGACTGAGGAGGGGAGAAATGAAGGGGATAACAGTCGCCCCGAGCGGGGAATAAAGTCCCGAGCGATGTTTCCACCGAGGCGAGGCATAAAGTCGACTGCTCCTCAGAGAAGTCATTTACTCCAATTGCTTCAATAAACACTAGGCCATAAACTAAATAAATAAACAGGCAAACCGCGTCGGACCGCCGAGTGTGTACCCTCGTAGTTTAAAACGCTAATAAAGTAGTTTCTGGAGAAAAGAAGTAGGACGTTTGCTCTTCGTATTAAAATCGGTCGGGTTTCAATGAAAGCCGTTGCGATGACAATGGGAGAGAAAGTGTACGTTTGCAAACTAGTTCTCTTGATTCCGATTACATTTCCAGTGTCAGTGGGCATACAATTTTCGATTGAATGTGTATTCATATTTATTTATTTATGTACCAGCAAGCAAATTGTCCTTGTCGACTCGTAAGGGGACGTTTCGTAAAGAAACTCTGTGTCAAAGAGTCAAACCAGAGGTGGTTCCTTGACAACTCCCTCCATTCCACCATTCAGCCTGCCAAGGGAATGATTTAAGCCGCAAAACCTTGAGAATGATATGCACGGATAACTGACACGAGGGTCCGCAACTTGATGAGCACCCATGTCACACGGGAGGCAGGAAACAAGCTCATTTGTCTGGTCGCATTGATTTGAAGGGAGCTTAATAACAGAGCGGCAACGCTGGGGGATAAATCCTCTGTTTGTCTCTGATGTGTACACTGTGTGTCACGCCGGAGTCGTTCAATTGAAAGAACATTCGAAACGGCATTGAAGTGATTCAATCTGGAAAATTCAACTCAACAATCTCGCTTAATAAAAAGGCCTTGGAAACGAACTGGCCGCACAGAGAACCGCAGATTATCATCGACAATTCTCGACGAGTTGAACGTATGTTTTCTTCAAACATTTAACAGACAGACGCACAGAGAGAGACCGGAGCAGGGACTGTAATCATTGATCCCGGGAGGCACAGGAGCTGACAAGACTGCGGTCGATTGGTTGTTCAGCGGGGGGGGGGGCGAGAGACACCTGTTCAAACAGAGAGAGCCTGGCAGTGGAGAGAGAGTCATTACAGGTACGGTATTAGAGCAGGCCGACCTACTGATTACCTCCACCGCGTTGGGACTCACAAGCTATTCATCAGTGCTGCAGTTTCCTCGTCTTTTCTCCTCCCTATACTTTTTGGACTGCTCTGATGCATGGGTGTGGTTATACTCTATATACTCCACCACCATCACCACCACCACCACCACCACCACCCCCACTGCAGCACCGGGCCATGAGTCGATGCAGCTGTTACTACAAGATCTGCGCTTATGGAGATTTCATGGAGACGGAGAAGAAGAAAGAAAGAAGTGGGAAGAAAAAAAATGAAAAAGCACCTCGCAAGCTTCTGAATCGCTAGCTCTTCATCTGGGGTTGTCGGACAGAAAACGTAAATGGCTGAACATGGGGTTACAGGGGGAGGGGAGGGGGGGGGGGAGTAGAGAGGGAGACGAGGCGTGGGTGGGTGGGTAGGGGCGGGGGGTTGAAAGGAGGTGAGGGAGGCCGTGCGGGGGGGGGGGGGGGGGGGGGGGGGGGGGTTCATAGAGCTGGCTTTCAAGTTCCTCTCCCTTCAGTTTAATTTGTCCTGGTGCACGCTGGGTAAAGGGGGTCGGGGGGGGGGGGGGGGTGGGGCTGGACACTGGAGACTTCGGTTCCTGTGGGAGAAGAAGACTGGGCCGAGGCTCGCTCGCTCTCTCTCTCTCTCTCTCTCTCTCTCTCTCTCTCTCTCTCTCTCTCTCTCCCTCTCTCTCTCTCTCTCTCTCTCTCTCTCTCTCTCTCTCTCTCTCTCTCTCTCTCTCTCTCTCTCTCTCTCTCTCACTCCATTGGCCAGAGAGCAGTGTGGACAGACGGCTCAGAGATCACACACCACCGCCCCAACCCTCCCCCCACCACCACCACCACCACCACCCCCACCCCTCAACCCACCACCCTCTGATCTCCTTACACCACTCCGGACAGCACATAACGAGAGAGAGCGAGAGAGAGAGAGAGAGAGAGAGAGAGAGAGAGAGAGAGAGAGAGAGAGAGAGAGAGAGAGAGAGAGAGAGGGGTAGGAGGGGGGGGGGGGGGGGGGGGGGTGCGGTTTATAGGATTTCAAAGGGAAGCACTGAGGCATCAGGTGAAAGAGGTGGGGGGGGGGGGGGGAGGGAGGGGGAGGGAGAGAAGGGATGTTGAGCGGTGTGTTTTATTCCGACCGGGCCTGAGTGGGACAGAGCTATCATCGCCAATTTCAGCCCCTTTGAAATGGCGTAGGTGAACCCAGGGAACTGCTCCAAACGAGACACACCCGCCGCGCACACACTCACACGGCCAGGAGACAGGAACGACCGACTGGGGAGATCAGGCCGCACGATCTCTCCAGCTGCATGCTGGGAGATACGGGTTGATAGACAGTCAGCACGTTAAATCTCATTAGTGCGAGTTTTCTTAATGCTCAGACTGACGACTCGAATCCCTGTGATGTCGAGGCATAGATATTTCTGTTATTCATTCAGTTATTAAGTCCTCTGCCTTTCAGCTATCCCGTTTTGAAGCTTGTGTTTACTATTCAGTTCCTCAGCAGAGTCTTTTGTCTTAGTCTGAAAGACAAATGCACAGATTTTCGAGATTTTCCCCATAAAATCTGAGTGAGTGAATGCACTGCAGTCGTAGTCTGCAGAAATTCAACGGCAACGTAATCTTTTTGAGCACTAGCGGCCCGTCACTCTCCGTCCGCTCAGAGTGTGTTTTTTGCCACTGACAGGCTCAGATGATATTACAACACTACGGAAGGAACCCTACAGAGCAATTCAACTTTTTCCTTATCTTTCTGCCTGATCCAGTCCGTTTCCTGCTCTGAAATCTCGTTGCCGCAGCCCTCCTGTCCTCCGGATTACGCCTGCAGAGTTCCCGCTCAGTACCGAGCGGTCTCCCACACCCGAGATGATCAGAGAATAGGGTCCAGGTGGAAAGACGCCAAGGTTCTTCTGTAAGGAGCAGGTCGGGGCCGGCTTACAGATGTGTGAATTGCGGCGACTTGGGAATTAACCCAGTACTCATCAGATAGGAGTGGAACACCCCTGAGTCCCGACCGTACTATCCTTAAACACACCCTACAGTATCCTTCGCCTTGTAGGCCGAGGAAAAAGCGTATAACAAGAAATAGTTTTTTTTAATCTATCACAGACCAATAGCGATCCTCCGAGTGTAATAGGGTTGCCAGGTTGGGTGAGTTAGTGTCCCCGCTCCGACGGTCACACACTGGGAGGATTCGATAGACCTATATCACAAGACTGACAAGGTGTGACCCTCTGCCCTGGCGACTGATACATATGATGAAGGGGTGGGGGGGGGGGGGGGGGGGGGGGGGGGGGTGGGGGTCCGGGCTGTGAGCTGGGTTTCTAAATGAAAACGTGTTCGCCTCCATCACGATTTCTGTTTTTTAAATTGTGTGTGAAGGTGTGCGCATTGATTTGTCATTGTTTTGTTGGTGCATGTCTGCATGCACGTGTGGTCGGAAGAAGCGTGTGTGTGTGTGTGTGTGTCTGTGTGTGTGTGTGTGTGTGTGTGTGTGTGTGTGTGTTTGTGTGTGTGTGTGTGTGTGTGTGTGTGTGTGTGTGTGTGCGTGTGTGTGTGTGTGTGTGTGTGCGTGCGTGTGTGTGTGTGTGTGAGCATAAGAGTGTATGAATGTAGTTTAATTTGAAAGTATTGGTAATATATATTATATTACCATAGTATTGGTAATATAATTACCAATTGTTTAACTGAACAACATTTATTTTTGATTAAGAGGGGAGCCCTAGTCTGTATTTTTTGTTGCAGAAAAGATGTGTATATCTGTGAAACGCTTTGCAAATCTGGTGTGTGCTCATTCATTTAAAAAAACTAAACACAAAGAACCGCAAACTTGCAATATACACCGTCAACAAATCCAACCATATTCAGGATTGTGTTATTGGATATCCAAACACATTACAAAATCATTCGGAATAAAAGTGTGGACGCAACTCATTGATTAAAACTCCATGAATTGTCTCCTGCGAGTGTTGAATCTGCAATTTCACTGCAAAAATATTCTGGCACAAATTGCCCCGTCGAGCACTGCTAAAAAGATTCAGAAAATATCACTCTGGCTGTGTTTCAGGCCTTGGTACAACATAACTGCATACGCTCGGATGCTACTAAGGGTGGCTGCTACCTGCTCTTACACCCTTTCAGACCAAGCTATCATGGATTAGCAGCCAGTTGTAGGCTGAGCACTATTTTTTTTTTACAGATCATCTGAAATACCTGCAGACTCACAGATAGAGCTCTACAAATGTGTTTACTTTAATTAGTTATTTCAAATGAACATACACTAACACTTAACATGCTCGTTGTCTTCATCTTCTCCATCTTTGGTTGCAAGCCACCAAGGTTTTCCATATACCACAGCCAACCTATCCATGGATGTACTTTCTTACAGCAAATGCATAAATGCAATGCATGGTAGGCGAGATATACACTTCTGGCTTGAGCGTCCTTGTTGACTCGCCCCCTCAGCACTCAGAACGAGAGTCGGGCTCACTGAGTTCATTTCAGTTTTTCCGCCAAATGGAACGATACCTATAATGGTGCGAGGGATTCCTGGAGGGAAAGCACAGAGGCAGGTCACCGAGGGCATGTTCAACGACTGATGGAGCGCAGCCAATCAGGATTCTGCAGGGCGGATAGTTCACCCTCCTGACCAGTAGTTGCCGATGTTCCTCCGGTGAAAGTTCCTCATGCTTTGCGACCTTGAGTCAATTTCAGGTAATTTTGAGAGAATTATGGCTGATACTTGTCAAAAGCTCTTTGATACAGAATGGCTTTAAAACATACGTATATTCAGTATTCTCAATTCAGAAGCTAAGTTACTTAAACCCTCATAATTAAACTAACTACAACAATTGACCCTTAACCCATTGCTCTATAGAAATACTGTGAGATCTATGTAGAGCTATGGAATGCAGATTTCTAATGAAATCTATCAATTTTGTCCGAACAATTATTTGTCTGGACAGTTTCAACCAAGGACAAAAACGGCCTCAGCCAAGAACCTGCTAAGATACATTTTACATTTCACTCTGAACTCTTGGTTTAACCCTAACGGTGCTGATACCAGGTCGAGTAGGCTTAATGACTATCACCAAGGCAACAAGATGTGTTAGGAGTAGAAATGCGGTCATTGGAAGTCAATACCGATGTCTGAGTCTGTTTTGAATAAACACATAATTGGGATTTTGATAAATGCAATACCTCACTATATTTGACTGATAAAAATAAAGTGCTGAAATAATCATGATCTTCCTTCTATTCAGTTTGATGATAACAATTTAAGAGCAATACATGCCAAGCTATCTGCGTTCTATCATACCGAGCAGCCACCGGGGAAGCCAATCACTGTTTTTGTCTACTCATCGTGCTTAAGTCAGCTTTAACCAAAGTCTGAAACTAGAAATACAAGTGATTGATTCCCAATGCATGTATTTATGCTTGCAAGCTACAATATATTCTTTGTAATATTGTATTACGGTGGAAAAATGTATATTTCTTGCTTGGTTTTTAGTTGATTAAAAAGGTATTTGTGTGCATTTGCCTCGAGGTAGCTCCCTATCTCGCTCCGATCCAGGTATTATGATAGCTTTATTTGTTTTACCACTATAGAGAACATCCGATGCTGCGGCACTCTCACTCCCCGGCCTCCATTATTGTCTAGATTCCGTTATGTGTCTTGCAGTCACTTTGTTTATATCAGACCCAAATCGTTCGATGGCCCTGCCAAAGATGTGAAAGAGTCACCCGGGGTATTTCCAGAAGAGTGATGTACACGATGGGTTTTCTGTAGACGCTTTGGGGAATGACGCCGGTGTGTCTTCGAGTGATCAGGCACTATTAAGCCAAATGGTTTGCGGCCTTTAAACTGCCGCACTAAAAGAACTGGAAGACTCTCCACATGCGAAGGGAGGAGGCTATGGACCGGTGGTAAACAAACGGGGGGAATGTTGAGTTCCTGACAGTTACTGGAGTCACGATTAAAAAACAAAACAATACCTTAACACAGTCGAGTAGTGATGGCTGGAAAACAGACATCACTCATGCCAAATCTGGCAATAACAAAAGCTGCTACTTTTTGTATATGAAAGTGATAGCAGAGTGCTTTCACCAGATGGGCATGGTAGCAGACTGCTCAGGTGGGGAAACTGGGCGACTACAGCTGGTAACGGGTGCATTGGGAGTTATTTGCAGATTCTTTTCACGAGCAAAAATAATTTGTGCATTTTGTGCGAAAAGGTATTTGCAGGGAATTGTGTCTATGGTAGAGTTGTGTGAGCTGTGTGCGCGCGTTTATCAAGATTAAGTTGTATGTATTCAAATAGGATGAACACAATCACAAATACCGTTTTATCTTTTGTAGTGCAGTGCAAAGTGCACGTTTGAAGTCGTTTGTGTTTATTTATTCTTCAATGCATTCACACCTCTGAGAATCAAGTCACAGATTTGCAAATTGATTTATGACTTATTTTCTACTATGTTTGTTTGTTTGTGTGTGTGTGTGTGTGTGTGTGTGTGTGTGCAATTGTGCAAATGTGTGTGTTTGTATGCGTCTACGCATGTACCCAGGTATGTGTATGCATGCAGCTCCGTGTTTGCGCATGTGTGGGTGTGTGTGCAATTGTGCAAACGTGTGTGTTTGTGTGTGTATACACGCATGTACCAAACTATGTGTATGTGTGCAGCTGCGTATGCGCGGGCGCGCGTGTGCGTGTGGTGGTGGTGAGCTCATCCGTTCTGACGTGTAAGAGGAGCCCGGACACAGGCCCTCCCCCGTCTCTCTCCACCTGATCTCCGGTTTCCCTTTCATCCCAGGTCTCATTGGCAGGCCGCCCCTACCCCCTATCCTCTCACACGCTACACCTGTTGGTTTGAATCGGATACCTGCACATTATGGGCCGCGGTTCAAAGAGGAGCGGCGCATACAGGAACCTCTTTTGTCCTCCCCTTCATATCCAGAGGTCGTATTTCATCAACAATGTCGGCGTGAGTTGCCATGCACATTCGCACATTACCGACGCTCACACTGACTTGTTAGCTAGCGCGCAGACACACACACACACACACACACACACACACACACACACACACACACACACACACACACACACACACACACACACACACATGTCGGCATGGATACACATGGGTAATCTACACTATCTATATGCAGCAGGGAGTGTGTAGGTTACATGATATGATAATCAATGCTGAAAGAGCAACATAAAAATAAACCACGAGATGTGAAGATGCCCCGGAGGGAGGGAGGGAGGGAGAGAGAGAGGGAGAGAGGGAGAGAGGGAAAGAGGGAAAGAGGAGAGAGAGAGAGAGAGAGAGAGAGAGAGAAAGAGACAGAGACAGAGACAGAGAGAGAGACTTGTGCTTGTCTGGTTCGGTTCTCAGTAGGCCTGTCTTAACGTCTTCAAGTTAAGGAGGGCTCCTCAGTTTCTCAGCGTCATTACGTTCAGCGGCTTTGGTCGCTCTCTTTAAAGGAGTTTTGCGAGAGAGCATGACAAACAAAAATGGAGAAAGAGAAATGGAGGGCAACAGACAAAAGAGGAGGGAGAGAAACAGCAAACAGAGTAGGACAGATGAAATATGGAAAAGCGGAAGGAGAAAGTTAGTCAGAGGAAGAGACGGAAGGCGAGAGACCCATGAATTTGAGAGGCAATGATCTAAGAGACAGCATAGAGTGAGAAAGGGAGGGAGAGGAATAGGTAGAGGAGTGATATAGCGACAGAAGGTGAGAGAGCAAGAGAGACAGAGGGAAACAGAGAGAGAGAGAGAGAAGAGTGAAAAACTGAGATAGAGGAAAAAGTGTGGGAGAGAAGGGACTAACAAACTGAAAGACATTAAAGAAAGAACGAGATGAGAGAGAGAGGGAGAGAGAGAGGGATCGGGAGAGGGAGAGAGGGAGAGAGGGAGAGAGAGGGAGGGACACACATAGAGATTAGCCCGAATGCAGTGAGCCAAACCGAACGGGGACCTCAGCATGGATCTGTGTGTCAGATTTATTGCCGCTCATCCCTCTCCTTCTATAGGAGGATGGAGCGCGGAGAGGAGCTTAGCCACTCAGGAGACTGTAACTCATTCCACACACCTGTCCTGCACTCTGCACAGCCAGCGAACGCCCAAACCCATCGCAGGAGTGAGTTTAGGCCTTTTACGGCCGCAGACTTGGGATTGTGTTTGGGTCCGTGGGGACCAAGGGCAAACAACCACCCCACCCAAAATGATTATGTCGGCCTTAACTGAACGGTCCCCCCCCTCGGCTGTTTTCTTCCTACAAGACGGATCCTTCCCCCCATTGGTTGAACGGTTTGCTTTGGACGACCATCACACAAATCACGAATGGCCTTAAGCGCTAACACGAAGCACTAAACGTTAAGGGACGCAGCCCGCCCGCCGGCGTATCCGTCGATGTCCCGGGAGGGGCTCGTACCGCGGCCTTGGTTCCACTCGCCGTTGCCTTGTCCTTTTCGTTTTGGTTGTCGTGGATACGGACGAGACGGGTTGGACGGGAACACACACCGTGGCGTCCCGGGCTAGACACTTGATTCGAGCTCTCTCAATAGGAGCTCTCGTTCCATTCTCGTATTTATAGGATTGGTAAAAAAAGAAGACTGCTATTGCTGTTTCTGAGATGTTTTTGTACTTTTGCAGCAGAATTGCACACTTGTAGGATGAGTCAGAAAACACTGCAACTGCTATATCGGATCAAATTAATGTTGTCTTAACTGTTTTAATTTGCTATCAAATCCCCTTTTATTGCCCGTGCGTCACCTACAGTAATTCATAATAATGTTCCCTTTAGATGGCGGTTAGATAATCGCACACCAAGAATAGCTTGACATCACGGATGTGGACGCACATGATAAAAGGTGTGCGGAATGTGATTTCCTCTGTGTTGCCATTGTGTGACAAGTGAAATAATGAACCTGGAGTGGGCCTTCAAGGGCCTTGGGAAAAAACAATGCCAACTGAAGCCCTTGTTGTTTGGGGGCGGTTGTAATTCTACAACACCTTGCATGCAGGAACCAGATCACCTGATAGCTTTGAGGGGCTAACCTCAAACCTACACATCTCCCCCCTCTCCCCTCTCCCTCCCTCCCCTCCCTCCCTCCCACACACTCTCAAGTTCCTCTCTCATCCTCACAGCAGATTCCACAGACGCACACGTTACGATAGAGAACAACATTTACAGGAGCCCGGCTTCACCGTGCGCGGTGTGTTCGAGCCAACGGGGGTCGCGGTGAGGCGCCCGTCTCCCTGCGCTTGTTCGCCTTCCCGGAGAGGCGAACAGGAATCCCGCGGAGGCCGTTTTGAGATAAAGGGAGCGTGGATCTGGATGAAGGGATGCGGATGCGTCGCCCGGGCCTGATATTCCGCGGTCGGGTTCGTGCGAGCGGAGGTGCCTCGGCGCCGCCCACGCTCGTCCGTGGCGAGACGAGGGGCGTGGAGGGGGGTGGACACACCAAAGAAACACACAC